>NC_089788.1:6033001-6038001 GCF_040412425.1 Macrobrachium rosenbergii | reverse complement strand
CTTTGTTTCGTTCGCCATTAAAAAAATACAGTGTCTGGATACGTTTTGAGTTTTTTTTTTTTTTCTCGACTCTGTTTTTTAAGTTGTATGTTTTCAACGTTTATTGTTTATCGTTCCTCCTTACAACAACGTATTTATATTTCTATTTCTTTTCCTACTAGTATCTATCCTATTGTTTCCTGTTGTTTGCCTTTAACAAAAAACAACTGTTGTGTTATTTTATATTTACGTTCTGGTTCCCATTTTTGTTTGTCTTTAACAAAAGACAACTGTTGTACTGTTTTTTTTCATTTGTGCCCTGTTTCTACTTTTTTGTCTTGTACAAAATAAAACTGTTTTACTGTTCTTCATTTATATTCTGATTTCCCCCTTTTTTGTCTTTAATAAGAGACAACTGTTGTACTGTTCTTCATTTATATTCTGATTTCCCTTTTTTTTTCTTTAAGAGACAACTGTTTTCTTTAATAATTCTGAGACAACTGTTGTACTGTTCTTCATTTATATTCTGATTTCCCTTTTTCTTTTCTTTAATAAGAGACAACTGTTGTACTGTTCTTCATTTATATTCTGATTTCCCTTTTTTCTTTTCTTTAATAAGAGACAACTGTTGTACTGTTCTTCATTTATATTCTGATTTCCCTTTTTTCTTTTCTTTAATAAGAGACAACTGTTGTACTGTTCTTCATTTATATTCTGATTTCCCTTTTTCTTTTCTTTAATAAGAGACAACTGTTGTACTGTTCTTCATTTATATTCTGATTTCCCTTTTTCTTTTCTTTAATAAGAGACAACTTTGTACTGTTCTTCATTTATATTCTGATTTCCCCCTTTTTCTTTTCTTTAATAAGAGACAACTGTTTGTTCTTCATTTATATTCATTTCCCTTTTTCTTTTCTTTAATAAGAGACAACTGTTGTACTGTTCTTCATTTATATTCTGGTTTCCATTTTTGTTTGTCTTTAACAAAAGACAACTGTTGTACTGTTCTTCATTTATATTCTGATTTCCCTTTTTTTTTGTCTTTGATAAAAGACAACTGTTGTACTGTATTGTATTTATATTCTGGTTTCTACTTTTTGAGACAACTGTTGTACTGTTCTTCATTTATATTCTGATTTCCCTTTTTCTTTTCTTTAAAAGAGACAACTGTTGTACTGTTCTTCATTTATATTCTGAATTTCCCTTTTTCTTTTCTTTAATAAGAGACAACTGTTGTACTGTTCTTCATTTATATTCTGATTTCCCTTTTTTCTTTTCTTTAATAAGAGACAACTGTTGTACTGTTCTTCATTTATATTCTGATAATAAGAGACAACTGTTGTACTGTTCTTCATTTATATTCTGATTTCCTTTTTCTTTTCTTTAATAAGAGACAACTGTTGTACTGTTCTTCATTTATATTCTGATTTCCCTTTTTTTTTTCTTTAATAAGAGACAACTGTTGTAATTGTTCTTCATTTATATTCTGATTTCCCTTTTTTCTTTTCTTTAATAAGAGACAACTGTTGTACTGTTCTTCATTTATATTCTGATTTCCCCCTTTTTTCTTTTCTTTAATAAGAGACAACTGTTGTACTGTTCTTCATTTATATTCTGATTTCCCCCTTTTTTCTTTTCTTTAATAAGAGACAACTGTTGTACTGTTCTTCATTTATATTCTGATTTCCCCCAACTTTTACTTTTCTTCATTTATATTCTGATTTCCCTTTTTCTTTTTTTAATAAGAGACAACTGTTGTACTGTTCTTCATTTATATTCTGATTTCCCCCTTTTCTTTCTTTAATAAGAGACAACTTTGTACTGTTCTTCATTTATATTCTGATTTCCCTTTTTTCTTTTCTTTAATAAGAGACAACTGTTGTACTGTTCTTCATTTATATTCTGATTTCCCTTTTTCTTTTCTTTAATAAGAGACAACTGTTGTTTTCCATTTATATTCTGATTTCCTTTTTCTTTTCTTTAATAAGAGACAACTGTTGTACTGTTCTTCATTTATATTCTGATTTCCCTTTTTTCTTTTCTTTAATAAGAGACAACTGTTGTACTGTCTTATATTTGTATTCTGGTTTCCATTTTTTTGTCTTATACAAAAGACAACTGTTGTACTGTTCTTCATTTATATTCTGATTTTTTTTTTGTCTTTAATAAGAGACAAAATTTATATTCTGATTTCCCTTTTTCTTTTCTTTAATAAGAGACAACTGTTGTAATGTTCTTCATTTATATTCTGATTTCCCTTTTTTTTCTTTAATAAAAGACAACTGTTGTACTGTCTTATATTTGTATTCTGGTTTCCACTCTTTTGTCTTGCACAAAAGCCAAGTTGTACTATCGTATATTTAATTTTGGTCTCCCCTCTTTTTGTCTGTCTAAATTTAACAAAAGAAAACTGTTGTATGACCTTACATTTATATTCAGGTTACCACTTTTTATTTATCCTCAACAAAATACAACCGGTTTTCATTTGTGTCTGCATTTAACAAAACACAAACTGTTTCCAAAAACAGCTAAAACATCTCCACACAAGGTTCCTGAGGCAACAAACTTTAAAAACAAACAAAGAAGCGGGACACAAACGAGTCCTGGGGGGGTTTTCAGGCAGCGAAATCATACGCAAATAAACAATGCCATAAATATCAAAAGCTTTGTCCTTCTTGTGTAAACACGCCAGAGAAGAAAAAAAAATATGAGGTAAGATTTCGCGCACAAACAAGCAAGGATGGAAGGGCTAAATGTCACGAATAAATGGAAGTGAAGAAGAAGAAGAAGAGGAGGAGGAGGAGGAGGAGGAGGAGGAGGAGGAGGAGGAGGAGGAGGAGGAGGAGGAGGAGGAGGAGGAGGAGGAGGAGGAGGAGGAGGAGGAGGAGGAGGAGGAGGAAGTAAATTTGATATGGACAGACGTGAAACAAAAAAAAAAATGAAAATGGAAAAGACGAATATAAAAACAATCAACTAAAAAAATATTTAGAAGAAGAAGAAGAAGAAGAAGAAGAAGAAGAAGAAGAAGAAGAAGAAGAAGAAGAAGAAGAAGAAAAAGAAAATTTGATATGAACAAAAGAAACAAAATAAATTAAAATGGACAAGAAAAGACGAATATAAAAACAATCAACTAAAAAATATATACAGAAGAAGAAGAAGAAGAAGAAGAAGAAGAAGAAGAAGAAGAAGAAGAAGAAGAAGAAGAAGAAGAAGAAGAAGAAGAAGAAGAAGAGGAGGAGGAGGAGGAGGAGGAGGAGGAGGAGGAGGAGGAGGAGGAGGAGGAGGAGAAGGAGGCAAATTTGATATGGATAGAAGTGAAAGAAAAAAATAAAAACGGACAAGAAAATCAAATATAAAAACAATCAACTAGAAAAATATTTAGAAGAAGAGGAAGAAGAAAAATTTCCAAGTCAAAAATGAAGAGTGGGAACTAACACGATAAACAGGAGTGTAACATAAAATAAACATGGACTAGAAAAGACGAATATGAAAACAATCAATAAAAAAAATATTTAGAAGAAGAAGAAGAAGAAGAAGAAGAAGAAGAAGAAGAAGAAGAAGAAGAAGAAGAAGTAGTAGTTTTCATAGAAAAAAATGGAGAGAGGAATTGACACGATTAACAGAAGTGAAATATAAAACTGAAAATGGACAAGAGAAGATGAAACAATTAAAAAAATATTTAGAAGAAGAATAAGAAGAAGAACAGGGGAAACTAAATTTCATAAGCAAAATTGAAGAGAACAACTGACATTATAAAAAAAAGTGAAACATGAAAATGAAAATGGACAAGAAAAGAAGAATACAAATACAATCAATAATAAAAGAATATTAAATAAAAAAACCTCCCCACGTAAGACCACACAAATACATTTTCCTGAGCAAATACAGAAAGAAATGAATGGGAGCAAGAAAAGCCCTCGCGAGTAAGGCGAAACGGCAAATAGTGATGACAAAAAAAGAGTATTATAAAATAAAACAGAAAACAGGCAAAGAAAATTTAACAAATACCAAAGCAATCACGTAATAACTAAAAGAAAAGATGCCAAAATACTGACCTATTTCAAATAAAGAGAGAGTCTATTCACAAACCTACCCCGTAGGGGGTATTCCATAGGGGTGACGAGAACGAGGAGGGGAGTGGGGGGAGGGGGAAGGGAGGGGGGATGAAAACACAACAAATGGCCTATAAACTTCGTTCTGAAACAAGTTTAAAAAAGTTTTTCTTCTTCGGGAGGTAGAAGTCTCTTTGTAAGTATCCCACGCACGCATTCCAGAGAGTAAGGGACAGTAGGAGAGAGAGAGAGAGAGAGAGAGAGAGAGGTACAGTCTATGGGCAAAGGCACAAGTGGGAAGAAACGGGATCCCACCCCATAAAAGCGATGATCCCATTCTAGATAACGAGATTTGCGACCTTAAGTACTCGATCCCAATCGGCAAATCACGACGTACAGCGACTTTAAGAGAGGGAGAGAGAGAATATAAAAAACTCTACGAGAGAGAGAGAGAGAGAGAGAGAGAGAGAGAGAGAGAGAGAGAGAGAGAGAGAGAGAGAGTATATAAAAACTCTACGGCTTGATTACTTAAGTGGCATTTCCTCCACTTTAAGCAGCATTCAATTAAGTAATCACGGCTTTTCGACTTACAAATCCCAAATATCTTTCACTTCTTAATTACTTTAGGAGACCTCCTCGGCGTAGTCCAACTTCGGAACTTAATTAAAGGAAGGAAGGAAGGCAGGGCAGAGAGAGAGAGAGAGAGAGAGAGAGAGAGAGAGAGAGAGAGAGAGAGAGAGAGAGAGAGAGATTCTCTCACTGAGAATAGGCATCGTCGAGAATGGACTATAAATCAAGAAGTATTGCAAATAAGAATTGTGCGTGTGTGTGTGTATACATATATTTATATTTATATATATAAATATAGAGTATATATATACATATACAATATATACATATATTATATATATATATATATATATATATATATATATATATATATATATATATATATATATATATATATAT
>NC_089788.1:6025501-6030501 GCF_040412425.1 Macrobrachium rosenbergii | reverse complement strand
GAGAGAGTTTCATTATATATATATATATATATATATATATATATATATATAGAGAGAGAGAGAGAGAGAGAGAGAGAGAGAGAGAGAGAGAGAGAGAGAGTGTGTGTGTGAAACACCACCTCCACGCAAGCAAAGCTCGCATGACAAAAGGAGAAGAAGAGGGCCAGCCAGCCTGCAAGCCTGCAAGCCTGCCTAGCCTGCAAACCTTCACCAGCCACCCTCCACTGACAAAGGACACACGAGAACGATCCAAAGGGCCTTTGGGAAAAGGAGTCAAACGAGAGACCAGCGGTGTCAGTCACGGGAGGAAACGCCGCTATGAATCGCGGGCATGCCATTACAGGAATCATGAGTAATCTTTTCTTTTTATTTTTTTTTATTAAATGGTGCAAAGGAACACTGGCTAAAGGGTTCTTCAAAAGGGTTCTTCTACTAATGGAAATGAACTTTTTTTTTTTTTTTTTTTTTTTTTGGTGGTGGAGTGCATCCGACCTCTTACGGAGAATGAGACACGTTTGGGTAATCCTTTGTCTCTTAATCATATCTCCTTGGTGTTTACATCTTGTAGCTTTCTCTCTCTCTCTCTCTCTCTCTCTCTCTCTCTCTCTCTCTCTCTCTCTCTCTCTCTCTCTATATATATATATATATATATATATATATATATATGTATATGTGTGTGTGTGTGTGTGTGTGTGTATTGAAACATTTTAGAACACTGCATAACAAAATGTAATGAAACTCTCTCTCTCTCTCTCTCTCTCTCTCTCTCTCTCTCTCTGTATATATAAATACATATATACATACATACATAAATAAAGAACACTGCCATAGATACAAGCCACCAAAAAGCAAAACAAAAGAGTCTCTCTCTCTCTCTCTCTCTCTCTCTCTCTCTCTCTCTCTCTCTCTCTCTCTCTCTCCCTTTACTGTTGGTTTTCGTCGTGAACTTTTGTAAATGAGTCATATCAGTTTGTGTCTGCGTGAGTGTCTTTGTGCTTTTTTTTTTCTTCCCCCAGTGAAAATTATACTTTATTTATAACATTATTTAATTTAATTAGAGTGTTAATTATTTAATTAATTACTAGGGTTTTCTGACGTCACAACTACTACGTAATTTATTTGCTTGATCTGAAGACAAGCACCTTCACACTGAGGTAAAATAATGTTTTTACTTAATTACATAAAAGAAAAAAATAAATGGCAGAGACAACGTTATTATCTAGAACACGTAAAAGATTACATAAGAATTACGTCATTTAATCGATTATTATTATTATTATTATTAGAAGAAGAAGAAGAATCATAAAGACCTCAATTATAATAGATAGACTTCTCTCATGTACGTCGAGGGGGTGATCTTTCATTCCATTTGTTTTTACCAAATACTATTTCCCAGTTTTTTCTTTTCTTGTAGTTATTATTATTATTATTATTATTATTATTATTATTATTATTATTATTAGAAGAAGAAGAAGAAGAAGAAGAAGAAGAAGAAGAAGAAGAAGAAGAAGAAGAAGAAGAAGAAGAAGAAGAAGGTCATAAAGACCTCAATTATAATAGACAGACTTCTCTCATACACGTGGGGGGGGGGAATCTTTCATTCCATTTGTATTTACCAAATACTATTTCCAAACTTTTTCTTTTATTATTATTATTATTATTATTAGAAGAAGAAGAAGAATTATAAAGACCTCAATTATAACACAGACTTCTCTCACGCACGTGGGGGGGGGGGATCTTGCATTTCATTTGTATTTACCAAAACACCATTTCCCCTTTTTTTTTTTTTTTTTTTTGTAGTTTCTAAGCTGCTCCATCACTCCGAGGTTAAGGCAAGACAGAAAATCACCTGGTCCAACGCTCTTAATCCCGATTTCTCCTGCAGTCTAGAACCACTGATTCCAATTTAGCTGAAGTGCAATTTTCTTCTTCTTTTTTTTTTCCTTGTGCATTTTCTTTGTTGGCAAGGAGAAAATTCCCTCTCTCTCTCTCTCTCTCTCTCTCTCTCTCTCTCTCTCTCTCTCTCTCTCTCTCTCTCTCTCTTTAAGCCACCCCCTTTCTTCGATATCGCTCATTCTCATTTTTTTTTTATTTTAGTCTTTTCTCTAATTGTATCATCGGAATCTGCACATACCCGTCTCTCTCTCTCTCTCTCTCTCTCTCTCTCTCTCTCTTCTTTAAGCCCTTCCTTTCTTCGATATCAAAAGGTTTTCTCTGGTTCATTCTCAATTTCATTTTTTACGTCTCTCTCAAGCAAAATATTTCAATTTCTCTTACTACTTTTTAATAGAAATTCTTAAACCAATAAATTCCTTTTCTTGTGAGAGAGAGAGAGAGAGAGAGAGAGAGAGAGAGAGAGAGAGAGAGAGAGAGAGAGAGAGAGAGATGGCCGACAACATGTTATTGAGAGAGAGAATGATCGACAGCTTGGTATGAGAGAGAGAGAGAGAGAGAGAGAGAGAGAGAGAGAGAGAGAGAGAGAGAGAGAGAGAGAGAGAGAAATGATCGACAACTTGGTATTGAGACACAGAGAGAGAGAGAGAGAACGAGATGATCGACAACTTGGTATAGTGAGAGAGAGAAAGAGAGAGAAATGATCGACAACCTGGGAGAGAGAGAGAGAGAGAGAGAGAGAGAGAGAGAGAGAGAGAGAGAGAGAGAGAGAGAGCACCACAAAGCTCAGTTCATTTTCTCCCTGAATAAGCAAGCGTAGCTTCCATTTTGGCCAATCCAGACATCGTTCCAAAACCCTTCGGTCTCTATAGTAATTTCCTTCTTTATTTTTTTAGTCACTGCTGCTTGCATGACTTCTTACAAGCGTCATTATATTATCTCATTATACTTTTATAATGATTTCTGTCTTCCTTTTTTTATAAGGTATATCACGTCAAGGTAAATTCTATGTGGTTACTTTTACAAAACTTTCTATAGCATTTGTAAAATACTTTTTCATTTTTAAAGTCAAAGTTGCTTCCATGACTTCTTACAAGCGTCATTGTAATACCTCATCATACTTAAACAATGATTTCTGTCTTACTTTTTGTATGGTGTCTTTCGATAACGTAAGTTCTATGTGGTTACTTCTACAATACTCCCTTTTACAAAACTTTCTATACTAAATTCTTTGTCTTTCTTTTTATTTTTAAAGTCAGCGCTGCTTCCATGACTTTTAACTAGCGTCATTGTAATGTCTCATCATACTTTTATAATGATTTCTGTCTTATTTTTTATACGTTATCATTCGTCAATGTAATTTCTATGTGGTTATTTACAATATTTCCTTTTGCAAAACTTTCAGTGTATCGTACAGTAAATTTTGACCAGAAATTGCAATGCCGTCATTGTAATTTCTGGTCAAAATTTACTTTTAATATAATTTCTTCGATAATTTTCGCAGATTATCGTGCGTCCCTGTGATTTTTTATTGGTATTGACTTGAACATTGAAATGTTTGACTTATTTTTCATAGGTTGCAAGGCAGTGGTATAATTTCACACATTTACTTTCCCCAAAAATTTTGGGCATTGTTTTCTTATTACCATAAATCGTTATAATTCCCCTTGCTGTATAAAAAAAATAATTGTGAATATAAAGAAAGTCACATGTAACATAATTTCGTAATTAGCCATGGGTTACAAACTAACAAATCAGCTATCATGGTGGAGGTGGGTTGATATCGATTCTAAGCACAAAACCTGAATTCGAAAAGCATATGTACAGCAGAGTCGATATCGACTTATACCTCTCTTGGTAGCTCAGTGGTCAAAGTCACTGTCTATCGTTGTTCCTAAACCATGCAGGGGTTCGAATCTCACTGCTGACGAAGCGCTTATCAATCATAATTCACCCTGGGTGTAAGTTCTTCCGAGGTATAGTGAAATGGAAATCAAACGATATTTGTGGCTTAATATTATTTACACACACATTTATATATATATATATATATATATATATATATATATATATATATATATATATATATATATATATAATATATATATATATATGTGTGTGTTTGTGTGTTAGTATTTGAGCACATTTCAATTTACATAACAATTTTTTTTTACATATAATTTTACAGCGCATCACTCCCAAGACACTAGACGAGCAGAACGAGACACTATTCAGTAAAAATAAAAATAAAAATAAAAATAAAAATAAAAATAAAAAGAGACACCAGAATGGTGACTATTTTCTCCCTCCTCAGAAATTCTTCTAAAGACACAATTTCACAGAAATCTCCCGAATGTGATCGAGTCAATGAAATCTAATTTCAAGTCTCCGTCATTTCTTAAGGAAAAAAAAAAAAAAACTCGGTAACGTATTTCGGAACTCCTGGTTATCTTTTGTATACGGTTCCGGATTTTTCCTTCCCTAAAATACGGAGATTTTTACTTATCGTAATTCTCATTTCTTCAGGAATGAAATATTTTATGTGAAAGTGTCTTTGAGAAATTCCTCTTATTATCCAAAAGATATTCGGTATTTTCATTTTGATGTTGATATTATTTTATAGGATTATTACACATCTCCATTTTATTCCTACTGATGGAATGGAATACAAAATTTAGGCCAAAGGCCAAACGCTGGGACCAATGAGGTCATTCAGTGCTGGAACCGAAATTTCCAGTACGAAGGTATCAAAGGCGTAACAGTAGGAAAACCTCGCAGATGCACTAGAAAAAAAATTTATGAGAGGCTGGAAAGTACGATGGAAGAATGAGAATATGAACGGAGGTACAGTCAAAGAAATGAAAAGGGTAGAGCTAAGGACCGAAGGGACGCTGCAGAGAACCTTACGTAATGCCTACAGTGCACAGCGAGAGGTACGCTGACGGCACTAACCTTCTAGGAGGATTAAAGCTTCAATATATTTTGGAAGTATCGATTTTTTTCTTGAAGCGAAAAATGGATACTTCTAAAATACACTAAAGCTTTCATTCTTTGTATTTCTTTCAAAAAATGTTTGGAACCAAAGCCCCTTTTAAAGAGGCTTTATT
>NC_089788.1:5985501-6013001 GCF_040412425.1 Macrobrachium rosenbergii | reverse complement strand
TATGTTTATCTTTATGTATATATGTAATCGTATGCAAACGCGTGCGAATAATTTTATGTACTAAATTATAACCACACCAGAATACAAACGTTTATTCGTATATTTAGCAAGGGCCAATACACACGAATATGCTCATGTGTACTTGTGTGTATATATGTATATATATATATATATATATATATATATATATATATATATATATATATATAAATATATATAATAATAATAATAATAATAATAATAATAATAATAATAATAATAATAATAATAATAATAATAATAATAATAATAATAATATACTTTCGGTCGCAGAAAGATACATGAATATTCGCCACGTTCCAATATAAAAAGAATCATACTGAAGGCTATACTGTAGTAATTCTAAAATACTTTCAAAATCATAAATAATACATATATATACACATATATATGTGTACGTTTGTGTACGAGTATGTGACTTCTAAGGTAAAGGAAACATGCCCAGTCACAAATACAAACAACATACACAGGTGAAAATCCTTGCCCTTATTGACAGTACCCTGGTTAAGGGCACATTTCATACATAGCTGACGTGGTGTATAATATATATATATATATATATATATATATATATATATATATATATATATATATATATATATATATATATATATATATATATATATATATATATATATATATATGAAGAGAAACATTACCATGATACGAAAAAAATGAACAGGAGAAATGACAAAAAAAGGACCCAAAATCAAACAGTCATCGGCCATTAATGCAACGTGTGAGGGATACAGGTACCTGTGGCTTACCAAAGAAGGTAAATGTTAAGAGCTTTCGAACCTGGTTGGCTGATGCTAGTTATACGTACATACTGAAGCACAGGTAAGGTAATTAGGTTTCTTTTACAGGTGAGAAAATTACGTTTCCTTTACAGGTAAGAAAATTAAATTTCTTATACAGGCAAGAAAATTAATTTCCTTTACGCTTAAAATATATTCCATAAAGAAAAAACGCATGAAGAATACTCGGCGAGAAAAACAATAGGATAATAAAACTGAGATAAAAAAAAATGAGAGAATAAAAGGAAGATTTCTCAATCCTTTTGAAACAAAAGAGGAGGAACAAGATTACCCCTTTCACCCAGTTAGGAGAGAACAAACACCCCCTTTCTCTTAGGTTGGAATAATATTAAAAAAAATACCACCCCTTTCTCTCAGGCAGGAAAGAGGAAAAACACCCCTTTCTCTCAGGTAGGAGAGAAAAACGACCACCCCTTTCTCTCAGGTAGGAGAGAGAAAAAACACCCCTTTCTGTCAGATATGGAAAATATAGAAAAAATACCACCCCTTCCTCTCAGGTAGGGAAAAAAAGAGGAAAAAGATCACCTCTTTCTCACAGGTAGGGAAAAAAAGGAAAAAGACCACTGCTTTCTCTCAGTTAGGAAAAATAGAAAAAAAAAACACCCCTTTCTCTCACGTATGGAAAAAAAGATCAACCCTTTCTCTCACTTAAGAAAAGGAGAGGAAAAACGACCACCCATTTCTCTCAGGAAAAAGAGAGAAAAAGTCAACTCCTTTCTCTCAGGTAGGAAAAAATTTAAAAAGACCCCTTTCTCTAAGGTAGGAAAAAAGAGAGAAAAAAAGACCAAATGAAGAGGAAAAACATGACCCTGTAAAATATAGAGGTTAATCTTTGCCTCATTAAAAAAAAAAAAAATTCGCCAAGGGTTAGGAGCACCTGCCAGCGTCCACGCTAATTACGTCCTTCCCTTGGACGTGCACGCCCGCGCGCGCGCGTGCCACAAGCTCGTGTGCACTCTTACGGAACAACGGAGTCAGGTGCATAAAAATGACATTTTAGTTTTACTCTTTTTGGAGATCGCGAGCGAGTGCTGACATACGACAAAATGTTGTTTTAATCCAAGATATCATTATAAATTTATATATATCATATAACTGTGCCGGTGTTCGAATATACAGAAACAAAAAAAACAAGTAAAAAATGCGCCGAAGTTTCTTCGGCGCAATCGAGTTTTCTGTACATCGTACAGTATAATGCTGTATGAAACTTTCAGCCGCGCCCCATGGAACTCAACCACGGTCCGGTGATGGTCTCAGCCACGGCCCATGAAACAGCCAACGTCGGGTGGTGGTTTCAGCTGCGGCCCATGAAACTCAGCCACGGTCCGGTGGTGGCCTGTGTTGTTGGTACCTATAGCTGTGCCAGAAGTACGATTACGGTTAACTTTAAAACCTTAAATAAAATAAAAACTATAGAGGCTAGAGGGTTGCAATTTGGTATGTTTGGTGAATGGAGGGTGGATGACCAACATACCAATTTGCAGCCCTCTAGCCTCTGTAATTTTTAAGGTCTGAGGGCGGACAGGAAAAAGTGCGGACGGACAGACAAAGCCTTCACAGTTGTTTTCTTTTACAGAAAACTAAAAGAAATGTAAATTTCATAATGTAACTTATAGGAATCACATCAATTCACACTCTCTAGACAAACATATCATCATGTGTCGTATTTATTAGCCACAATTCCCTCTTACAAAGAAAAAAATTACAAAAAAAAAACCTATAAATTTCATACTGTAACTTAGGAATCACATTAACATTTCTCCCTCTCTAGACAGACATATCGTATGTAGCATTTATTTGCCCCAATGCCCTCTTAACTTCTCGAATTCTTCACTTTCGGAAACGCTTGTCACTACGAAGCCTAGAACCAAAAAGGAACATAAGGCTATATGAAGATATACACAAGGTCCTTTAAATATATCTGAGGGACCTTGGATACACTGATGCCCGGGTGCAAATTCCTGAGATGTATGCTAGTATTACAACAGCCTCGGTTTTTTTGCCATGCCCATAGGTTAGGTTAGGTTAGGTTAGGTTAGGTTAGGTTGGGTTAGTTTAGGTTAACATAGTCGCTCTTTCCTCATTTTGGTGTGGGAAACATAATGAGATTATTTTCAAGAAAATTCTGTGGTTAATTTTTAAGATATGGCGTCCCGCTTTTTTCAAGAAAAAGTACCGGTACTCGGTTACGTCTCGGGAAAATGCTGCCAGGATGAGACTCGACCTCGGGTCGGAGTAATCAGGAAGAGGTAACGACAATTAGCTGCCCACGAAGAAAGACATAAGTCTATTCCCGCTCATACGTACTTATATCTGTCTATTCTGTCGATTGGAATAGACCCTTCGCCATCATAGCCAAGTATTTATTTGTTAATTGCTTTTTTTCAGGCTTCAGTAAAACAATAATGTTATACACGTACATGTTTTTGGAAATATACATTAAAATACATGCAAAACTTGGTTGACATGTTCTTTAAAAATATTGAACAAAAAACCATTTTAATCTTCTCTCTCTCTCTCTCTCTCTCTCTCTCGACATTCGATTCTCGAACCGGACGAGAAGGGACGATATTGAAGCGTGTCGTAAGATCAGCTAGCCTATGTTGATCTAGACAGTGATTCAAGCTGACCGTTGTGGTTTGCACGGGGAGAGAGAGAGAGAGAGAGAGAGAGAGAGAGAGAGAGAGAGAGAGAGAGAGAGAGAGAGAGAGAGAGAGAGAAAACGTACACTATCAAAACGGGAGGGTTTCGAAGTAATCCTCAACCAACTAGGATGAAACTGTATACACGGTATACTCTCTCTCTCTCTCTCTCTCTCTCTCTCTCTCTCTCTCTCTCAAACCAAGGTCCAGAGACGGTCTGTCGAAAGGTATCGTCTCCGAAACGAGATAGGTAATAAAGATGGCGGGTAGGGAAAGGCCTATAAAAAAAATACACTTTACCTTCTCTTAACATGCCACCCCGAGAGAGAGAGAGAGAGAGAGAGAGAGAGAGAGAGAGAGAGAGAGAGAGAGAGAGAGAGAGAGAGAGTGGATTTTTCCTGGCAATGTTGCATCTCATCAGTTTAAAGTGAAAAGAAAGACTTTTAAAATGATCACGAATATTCGTGAATGAGAGAGAGAGAGAGAGAGAGAGAGAGAGAGAGAGAGAGAGAGAGAGAGAGAGAGAGAGAGAGAGAGGAATGTCGCTGGGCTATTGATGAGATGGCCTGCCCGCCACGGAAAGGGAATACGATAGACACCTACAATTCTACGGTTCCAACCAAAACATGACATGGGCCTGTGGACTTTAGGACTGACCCCTTCCCAAAAGTCGGGTCCATATATGTCCGTTTCTTTTCATCTCCGCCGCGGGACACATATACTACCGGAAAAAAAGTGATTGTTTGTCCTATAGACATGACGCTCGAGAGAGAGAGAGAGAGAGAGAGAGAGAGAGAGAGAGAGAGAGAGAGAGACCCATATTTGGTCAGTCTT
Source organism: Macrobrachium rosenbergii (assembly GCF_040412425.1). Classification (NCBI taxonomy): domain Eukaryota; kingdom Metazoa; phylum Arthropoda; class Malacostraca; order Decapoda; family Palaemonidae; genus Macrobrachium; species Macrobrachium rosenbergii. The sequence continues at coordinate 6,008,668 of NC_089788.1, read as the reverse complement.
TCTGTCAAGCAACCTATCGGTTGGGTTTCAGCTATAGGAAAGACACAAATACACACAGTCATACACATACACACACAAACACCCTACCTGCAAAAGTTATTGTTTGTCCTACAGACAAGAGACAAAGAAAATAAGTTCTGTCTTACTGACCACCAATCCTGCAGAGTTACCTCAACAGAGGGACAAACGAGAATTCTGTCCTGCAGAGAGAGAGAGAGAGAGAGAGAGAGAGAGAGAGAGAGACTTTTGTTTCTCCTCCTGTCAAGTAATCCGTCTACAAAAACAGGAGGGGGAAGTTTTGGGACAACTTTGAAGGAAGCCTTCACAAGACACCGCCGCTGAAATCCTCCGACATTTCTCTCTCTCTTTCTCTCTCTCTCTCTCTCTCTCTTCTTCTTCTTCTTCTTCTTCTTCTTCTTCTTCTTCTTCCGTCAGCAGGGCAAAAAATCTCGCCTGTCCCGCCGTTGAGACAAACCCACAGGGTAGGTGGTTAGTAAGAACTTATTTTTTTCGTCTCTTTTTTGAAGGACAAACAGTTAATTTTGCAGGCAGTGTGTTTGTGGGTTTGTTTGTGCGATTGTGTCCTTACTATGGGGGTGAAACCAAACCGACAGTTTGCAGTATATGGCTCTCTCTCTCTCTCTCTCTCTCTCTCTCTCTCTCTCTCTCTCTCTCTCTGGGTGAAACCAAACCGAGTTTTCCTGACAGAAAGAATGACCAAATATGGCTGGCTCTCTCTCTCTCTCTCTCTCTCTCTCTCTCTCTCTCTCTCTCTCTCTCTATATATATATATATATATATATATATATATATATATATATATATATATATATATATATATATATATATATATATATATGGGTGAAACGAAACCGACAGTTTGCCTGATAGAAATATAGCTCGCTCGCATGCTCTCTCTCTCTCTCTCTCTCTCTCTCTCTCTCTCTCTCTCTCTCTCTCTCTCTCTCTCCCCCAAAATTAAACTAATCAATCTTCTGCCAATTTCCCACCAGACCACCGAGGGATGGCATCATCTCGTCTTCATTGTCGATCAATCTACCAGACGCGTTCCCCCAGGGACGGGATCCTACGAAATCCTTCCTCCCGTCCCAATTCCTTCTATCCATCACAGCCTGGATGTCCTTGCCGTGCCCTCCCCGTCGCAGGATGTCGTGTCGATGTCCTTTTGTTCACACATCAAACGAGTTTATTACGGTATGTCGCCTCAGAGGTCACCCTGGCTCATTTATCTTTTTTTTTTTTTGTTTGAGCCGAGCCGAACAGGTAGATAAATTTACCCATCATTTACTTTTTTTTTTTTTTTAGCCGAGCGAACAGGCAGATAAATTTACCCATCATTTATCACTTTCTATTTTTGAGCCAATCGAACAGGCAGATAAATTTATCCATCATTTATCACTTTTTATTTTTGAGCCAATCGAACAGGCAGATAAATTTATCCATCATTTATCACTTTTTTTTGAGCCAAGCGAACAGGCAGATAAATTTATCCATCATTTATCACTTTTTATTTTTGAGCCAATCGAACAGGCAGATAAATTTATCCATCATTTATCACCTTTTATTTTTTTTTTAGAGCCGAGCCGAATAGGCAGATAAATTTATCCATCATTTATCACTTTTTATTTTTGAGCCAATCGAACAGGCAGATAAATTTATCCATCATTTATCACCTTTTATTTTTTTTTTAGAGCCGAGCCGAATAGGCAGATAAAGTTACTCATCAATTACCACTTTTTTTTTTTTGAGCCAAGCGAACTGGCAGATAAATATACCCATCATTTACCACTTTTTTTTTGAGCCAAGCGAACAGGCAGATAAATTTACCCATCATTTATCACTTTTTTTTGAGCCAAGCGAACAGGCAGATAAATTTACCCATCATTTATCACTTTTTTTTTTAGAGCCGGGTGAATAGGCAGATAAAATTACCCATCATTTACCTTTTTTTTTTTGAGTCGAGTGAACAAGCAGATAAAATTACCCAAATACGTACAGACTTCAAATACATTTTCTTTTTATATTCATTTTATTCAGTAGATGAAACCTATTCAAATGGAACAAGCCCACCAAAGGGATGACTGACTTTAAATTCAAACTTCCAAATAATATTTTGGTTTCAACCTCCCACCTCAGACCCCATACCGCGGCAGTAACTGATCGTGATACTGAGCTAGTGATTTTTCATCGCCCTCCGAGAGGCGCGAACTCATGACATCTGAGAGACATCCCAAGACGTTAACCACTATGCCGGCGACAACCTATACATATGTGTGTTTGGTTTAATGGATGTAAGTATAACATAAATGTATACACACTACACATGTATGTAGTTTTATGAATGTATGAAAAACACAAATCTACAAATACTACATATATATATATATATATATATATATATATATATATATATATATATATATATATATATATATATATATATATATATATATATATATATATATATATATGTGTGTCTGTGTGTGTGTATATGTATATATTTTATGAATGTTGTAGTTTTATGAATGTTCGTATATCATAATACATAAATTTACACATAAACTATATACATGTGTTTTGTTTTACATACTTATTGTGCATTCAAGTATTTGATGTCTGTACGTATATTTTGTAGTATGAATGTACGTATAACATAATACACACAAGCAAATTATATTCTATGAGCATGTTCGTGGGTGTGTGCATAGTAATATATATATATATATATATATATATATATATATATATATATATATATATATATATATATATATATATGTATGTATGTATGTATGTATGTATGTATGTATGTATGTATGTATGTATATATATATATATTAATATAATATATATATATATATATATATATATATATATATACATATATATATACATACATATATATATATATATATATATATAGTTGAAATATATAAATAAAGAGCAAAAACAGCACACGGAAGATGAGTTGAACCAAAAAATAAAGCAAAAAACCAAACAGTAGATAGATGGAGAGAGAGAGAGAAGAGAAATAAAGAAGAGAGAGAGAAACAGTAGAGAGAGAGAGAGAGAGAGAGAGCGAGGGGGAAAAAATAAGGAGTGGCAGATAGATATAACTCTCATAATAATGTCTATAAAAAAATGGCTTCAAAACAGTTGAGGCCAATTAGATTAGCGTACTCATTCTCGCGTCATTTGCATACAGACAAACTGCATTAAATCGCATTACACAACGTAACGAAAAAATAAAAAATAATAATTTGTACACTTAACACTAAAGTCTTTTGAAACTGAGACGTGATGTTTCACTTTTCAAGTGGACGGACAGACGGCTAAAATGATCACGAATGTGTATGAGGCACGAATGGTTGTCCTATAAGGAGAGAGAGAGAGAGAGAGAGAGAGAGAGAGAGAGAGAGAGAGAGAGAGAGGGTGGATTTTTCCTGGAATTATTACGTCTCATCAGTTTAAAGTGAAAAGAGAGACGGTTAAGCTCATCACGAGAGAGAGAGAGAGAGAGAGAGAGAGAGAGAGAGAGAGAGAGAGAGAGAGAGAGAGAGAGAAAGGGTGGATTTTCCTGGAAACATTACATCTCATCAGTTTAAAATAAAGAGACAGACGGCTAAAATCATCACGAATGAGAGAGAGAGAGAGAGAGAGAGAGAGAGAGAGAGAGAGAGAGAGAGAGAGAGAGAGAGAGAGAGAGAGAGAGTGCATTTTTCCTGGAAATATTACATATTAGTTTAAAGTGAAAAGAGAGACGGTTAAGCCCATCCCGAATGTGAATAGAGAGAGAGAGAGAGAGAGAGAGAGAGAGAGAGAGATGGTAGATTTTTCCTGGAAACATTACATCTCATCAATTTATAGTGAAGATAGAGACGGCTGAAATGATCACGAATGTGAATAAAGAGAGTGAATAGAGAGAGAGAGAGAGAGAGAGAGAGAGAGAGAGAGAGAGAGAGAGAGAGAGGTCTCTTCTTAGAGAAATTAATTTCTCCCGGTAATATCTCTTCATCAGTTCGTGTCCCGAACTCTTCACCCATCGCCTAACCACCAGAGCGCAGGCACTCGCGCGGAAAATCTCGATTTAGAATTAAACAAAAGAAAGTAACACAGTAATACCCAGCATTAAACATGCCCAGCAACGAGAAGATGCCCGCTCGTTGGTGTATGACAGCTGCAGACGAGAGCGGCACACGTAATACTCCGCATTTAAAGAAAACTGTCAGTTATTTATATTAAAACACCGGCCGGAGATCCTGCCTGCGACGCCTCATTCAATTTGACGAAATTCGCAGACGTTCCGGAATCTGTTTTCAGCGTGACACATCTTTCTGGGCGAAACGTGTGTTTTTGTGATTACAGAAACACCCACGTGCTAATTAATCCTATCCGGGTAATCGCCACATGTCTAGCAGAAGAGAGTGTAGAGATTATGTCAAGGGTCTGGGACCTATGAGGTCATTCAGCGCTGGAACGGAAACTGACAGTAAAGAGGTTTGAAAGGTGTAACAGGAGGAAAAATTCGCAGTTGCACTATGAAACAATTGTTAGGAGAGGGTGGAAAGAAAGATGGAAGAAAGAGACTATGAACGGAGAAGCAGTAAAAGGAATGAAAGGGACTGCAGCTAGTGGCCGAGGGGACGCTGCAAAGAACCTAACGTAACCCTTGTATACTGCACCGCGCGTGAGGTGCATTGACGGCACAACCTATTACAGGACCACTAAAAAACAGTCATTTTTAATGAGAGAGAGAGAGAGAGAGAGAGAGAGAGAGAGAGAGAGAGAGAGAGAGAGAGAGAGAGAGAGAGAGAGAGAGAGAGAGAGAGAGAATATATATATATATATATATGTATGTATATATATATATATATATATATATATATATATATATATATATATATATATATATATAGATATATATATATTATATAATGTTGCTATATATTTTACAATATTGCTAGTATAACTTTCTGTACAGCAGGGTGGTAATAAAACCGACTGTTCTCAACCTAAACTAATCTAACGTAGTTTGGCGTATTAAATATGATTAGTGTATTAAATAGCATTTCGACGGTTTGTGAAGTGTAAAATATTAGATTATACATTTTAAGATATTGTGCATTTAACTTTATAGTAGGACTGTAAAAACCAAAGATTCTTGACCAAACCTAGTGTATTACATAAGATTTCCGACCGTATCAATGGTTGAAAATCTCTCTCTCTCTCTCTCTCTCTCTCTCTCTCTCTCTCTCTCTCTCTCTCTCTCATACACACACACACACACACACACAGCAGCAACAACATCAAAAAACTGAAGCATTTCAAAAAATACTTGACGAAAGATGCTCGGTAATTCGTACGACAAGATAAACATTTAACCAAACAAAACTGACTACATATAAAATATCACCCCCACCAATGAGGAACTCATTCAGGTTGGATTTACTTGTTTGTTTCTTTGCCCCGTTATCAAGATTACGAAAAAATCCACGTGCGAATTTTTACGAAAATCTGACCAACGGTAGGCCTCGTTATTGGCAACAAGCGACCAGATTTTGGGAGAGCAGCGAGTGTGAAAACTATGCCGTCTCTGAACCTAAGGACGCCAAATTTCACAGCTAAACAAACACGTCCTCCAAATGAGACATTCCGTATTTTGTTCTCTATTTTTTTTGTAACAGAGATGGACATGTTTGTCCTAAATAATTCGGTCCCTCAAATAAAAAGTGGAATTAAAGAGACTTCTCTTAGGACATGACAAACATGCATCCTGAAACGGCATGTAGGGGCATTAAAGAAATCCTAGCAAGGGTAGGATTTTCCACAAATTTTCTAATATATTTTCGACCGATTACCAAGGAAAGAGCTGCTATGAATCCCTTTCGGAAATCCACATACGCTAGAAGTGAATTAGTCATCTTAGAAACATCTTTGACCAATAAATCGTGTATCGCATTTAAAGCTATAAATAGGAACTTATAAACGGTATTATTGTTGTCAAAAACTATTAATTACTTTAGCGGAGATTGAAGAAAATGATTTTTCGATGAAACCAAACGGTAAAAATAACAATATGTAATAAAATATTTTTTTGCAAAAATACAATGACAGCACCACCACCGCCAGAAAAAATATTTTAGCGATACTCATAAACAAAATATTTAAAGACAAAATTATACCGGAAAATGCACTCAGCGCCTTATATCAATGGAGTTAAAGAGACAGACATTGCAATCCCACATTTATTGAGGAAGTCAATTTCTGGAGAGAGAGAGAGAGAGAGAGAGAGAGAGAGAGAGAGAGAGAGAGAGAGAGAGACTTCAGGTCGTATCTCCTTTCGCTTGACCTTTGCGATCAATTCACGTCTATGACGGAGTCCCATTGGGTGGAGACTGATGCTCCTGTTGCTGTAATGCCTCATCTTCGTCTGCTCCCGAGATCAGACGAGATATCGATGACGTCACGGCTGACATTCCATGACGTCATGCGCGGTATTTGTGCGCCAAATACCAAGTAATGGAAGGATACACATACAGGCATTCAAGGCTCGTTATGTCATAGAGGGTGGCATTGAGGAGGAGGAGGAGGAGGAGGAGGAGGAGGAGGAGGAGGAGGAGGAGGAGGAGGAGGAGGAGGAGGAGGAGGAGGGTCCCACCCACACACCTAATACAAACCCCACAAACAAATTCCCCTCCTCACATAAGTCCTTAACACATATTTGCTAATCTAATTCTTTCGTTTGCTTTCCTCTCTATTTGCTTTTCTTCTCTTGTTTTGGGGCACTCAGGCAAGACTTGGCCCTGCCTTAACATACTTTACCTTGCCCCGTTTTTTTTGCAACGCTTCTCTTGCAGGCGACTTTTGTAACTTGGCTCATATACTCTTGCGATAAAAACTTTGCACACTTCATCCTGTAATACAGAAACTACCACTTTCTCTCTCTCTCTCTCTCTCTCTCTCTCTCTCTCTCTCTCTCTCTCTCTCTCTCTGTATCCCGCCTTCTCTTCCTCATTTACATATACATATGTCGTATTTATAAATAAAAATGCTAAGTATATATATATATATATATATATATATATATATATATATATATATATATATATATATATATATATATATATATATATATATATATATATATATTATTTATTTATATATACATACTATACTGTTGACTTTTTACCAGATGCTTATGCAACTGCATTAAGCATAATGCTACTGTAATACACTACAACGCTATCCTATCTTCTCGATTACTTCCCAATTTATATTTATAACTGACAAAAACTCTCTCCCCCTTCTCTTACATCACCACAAATCTCTCTCTCTCTCTCTCTCTCTCTCTCTCTCTCTCTCTCTCTCTCTCTCTCTTTCAATACACTATTTCTGGCATTCTATGTAAGCAACTGATCTAATTCTAATTCCTTATTTACTCATGAATCTGATTATAAAGTGGCTTAAGAGGAAAATGGTCCCAAGTCCCCTTATTCAGTCTTCTCTTCTATGCTCCCTTCCCTTCCCTTCCACCACCCACCCACTTCCGAGGAGCACACGCCCACGAGAGACGGGAGGGGGAAAAAATGGAAAAATAGGAAAAAAAGAGATGGAAATAATTCCTTCCGGAAACTCTTGCTTTGCGCTCGCTCCATCGACTCATGCGCTAATTGAAAGTAAACTACTTCGAATGAAAAAAGTTTTTTTTTTTTTTTTTTTGGATGTAACTGAAAGATGAGCAAGGTACAGGCATTTACGAGAGAGAGAGAGAGAGAGAGAGAAAACATACAGTACAGAGAGACAAATGAGAGAGAGAAATATAAGAGAGAGAGAGAGAGAGAGAGAGAGAGAGAGAGATTGTAAAACTTACCGTACGAGGACGAGACAACAACGAACCGTATAACTGGCAACGAAATATAAGACGAGAGAGAGAGAGAGAGAGAGAGAGAGAGAGAGAGAGAGAGAGAGAGAGAGAGAGAGAGAGAGAGAAAGGAAAAGCAACAACATCCAACACAAGGATGAGACATAAACGAAGCATGTAACGGGAAACAAAATAAAAGACAAGGATGACATGAGCAAGAGAGAGAGAGAGAGAGAGAGAGAGAGAGAGAGAGAGAGAGAGAGAGAGAGAGAGAGAGAGAGCAATAACATCCAGTACAAGGACGAGATAAATAAGAAGCATTTAATGTGAAACGAAATAAAAGACAAGGTCAACATGACGAGAGAGAGAGAGAGAGAGAGAGAGAGAGAGAGAGAGAGAGAGAGAGAGAGAGAGAGAGAGAGGAGGAAGATGGCAGGGCCGTGCCTAATCTCCTATAGTATTACAGACAGTTCGTATCACCCCTTGTTTGCGTGGATTTATTTCGGATTGTGTCAGGGGCGCCCCAAAGGTCAGGTTATTGCCCTAGACAGTCTGTGGGCATGAAGCCTTGCCCTCCTTCATTGGTCTGTCTGGACCATGGCTCCACTTTTTTTTTTCTTCTTCTTCTTAAGACTCCCCTCTCGACTTCATAATATTTGTTTTATTTACTCATATTGAATAACATAAAAATGTATGGTTATATCACCTATCAAGTGAATTTGATATTTTAATTCGTCTTTTTATCAGCAAGCCTTTTGGAATGAGGGTTGGGTAAATATATATATATATATATATATATATATATATATATATGTATGTGTGTGTGTGTATGTATTTATATATATATATATATATATATATATATATATATATATATATATATATATATGAGAGAGAGAGAGAGAGAGAGAGAGAGAGAGAGAGAGAGAGAGAGAGAGAGAGAGAGAGAATTGTTATGGTCATCCTTTCACCTGGAAAATTAAGAATGAAACTTTCGTGCAGAAAACTTCCGTTAAATAATTTTTTTTTTTTTCGAACCCACCCGAAAGTCAAATTAAGACTTCCTTGTATAATTTTAGGTCCTACATGTAACAGATTTCAGTCTGAAGCAAAAGACGACATGTCGAGATAAGATACACACGCACACGCGCGCACACACACACAAACAAGCAAGCAGAAGATTCGTCATTTACGGATATCATGTTGTTTTGTGAAAGCAACCATCAATCACAAATTGCGTGCGTCTTGAAAAATGCAAGAAAATCTTTTGGGATATTCTTTTCACTTCCGCGGAAATCCCTTCGAAACACGAATGTATCCGTATGCCAAATCATACAAATGAAATATACATGTATACAAAAGCATCCACGTATCCTTTCGTCAAAGCATGCATATGCAAATATAAAATTATAAATGCATAAACACTCCGAGAACGTTGTACAATCATGCAGATATATAAATTATTCCTTTGTACAATGATGTATTTACATAAAGTTATAAATGTATGACCTTATGTTTCCACGTGTCAAATAATACAATACATAAATTCATGAACTGAATTGAACTGAAATAGAGTTTAGGCCAAAGGACAAGCACTGGGACCTATGAGGTCATTCAGCGCTGGAAAGGAAATTAAGAGGAGGTACTCGTAGTTGTACTATGAAATATTTGTTGAGAGAGGGGGAAGAAAGAGAATATGAATGGAGGTACAGTAAAAGGGATGACAGCGGTTGCAGCTAGGGGCCGAAGGCACGCTGCAAAGAACCTTTAGGAATGCATACAGTACACCGCATGAGGTGAACTGAAGGCAATAACCCCCCTACGGAGATAAATTCACAGATGTATGCAATCATGCAATCCCCTGTCAAGCCATGCACGATCAAACATACATGTGAAGTATCAACAACATCCCTTCGTCCGATCACACAACACTAACAAGCAAATATGTATTCATATAGTCATCACAAGTCAAGTGACACTTGAGAGCGAAAATTAATATTCTTCCCCACTTGGAAATGAGCGCTGCAAAAACTATATGTGACTGCTACATATGAAGGAATATATCAAAAAGAATTATAACTACGTATCTGAAAGGAATATATATATAACATCAGAACAACTGTAAATAACTCCTAGCTAGTAGGAATAACCTAGGATATCCTAAGATGGACTGCAACCTCCAAAACAATTATAACTTGATATCTGAAAGGAATACATATATCTCTAGAACAACTATAAATAACTCTAGCTAGTAAGGAATATCTATGAAGGATTGTAACCTCCAGAAGAATTGTTACTTGATATCTATAAAAATATGATATCTGAAATATAATATATATATATATATATATATATATATATATATATATATATATATATCCTCAAAACAACTGTAAATAACTCCTAGCTAGTAAGGAATATCTTAGAATATCCTATGAAGAATTGTAACCTGCAAAAAAATTGTAACTTGATATCTGAAAATATATATATATCCCTGGAGCTACTATCAATAACTCCTAGCTAGTATAATATCCTAGAATATATATAAGGATTATAACCTAAAACAATTACAACTTGATATCTAAAGGAATATGTATATATATAGAACAACTATCAATAACTCCTAGCTAAAAAAAGAATATCCTAGAATATCCTGTGAAGGATTGTAACCTCAAAAAAAATTGTAACCTGATATCTAAAAGGAATATACATATCAAAAACAAGAATAAATCCTAGCTAGTAAGGAATATCCTATGAAGAATTGTAACCTGCAAAAAAAATGATAACTTGATATCTGAAAATATATATATATCCCTGGAGCTACTATCAATAACTCCTAGCTAGTAAGGAATATCCTAGAATATCCTATGAAGGATTATAACCTCCAAAACAATTACAACTTGATATCTGAAAGGAATATGTATATATGCCTAGAACAACTATCAATAACTCCTAGCTAGTAAAGAATATCCTAGAATATCCTATGAAGGATTGTAACCTCAAAAAAATTGTAACCTGATATCTAAAAAATATACATATCAAAAACAAGAATAAATCCTGCTAGTATATCCTAAAGAATTGTAACCTCCAAAAAAATGATAACTTGATATCTGAAAATATATATATATCCCTGGAGCTACTATCAATAACTCCTAGCTAGTAAGGAATATCCTAGAATATCCTATGAAGGATTATAACCTCCAAAACAATTATAACTTGATATCTGAAAGGTTATATATGCTTAGAACTATCAATAACTCCTAGCTAGTAAAGAATATCCTAGAATATCCTATTAAGGATTGTAACCTCCGAAAAAATTACCACTTGATGTCTGAAAGGAACATATATATCCAAAACAAGAATAAATCGTAGCTAGTAAAGAATATCCTATTGTAACCTCCCAACAAATCATAATGATACCTATATATATATATATATATATATATATATATATATATATATATATATATATATATATATATATATATATATATATATATATATCAAAACAAGAATAAATCCTAGCTAGTAAGGAATATCCTAGAACATCCTACGAAGGACTGCGACCTCCTCGTGACAGGGAATATCCTATACAGAGTCAAACGACCTCCATTACGCCTCGATGGAAAGCCTTAAGCAAGCAAGCAAGCAAGCACCTCGTGTTCTAAACATTGATCTCAGACTAATTCCACAGCGGCCTACGAGGCTGAAATTCAGGTCACTCCCCAAAAGCCAATATGTAAAGTTGGTCAACAATCTCTCTCTCTCTCTCTCTCTCTCTCTCTCTCTCTCTCTCTCTCTCTCTCTCTCTCTCTCTCTCTCACGTCATATCGTCCTCGTCTTTTATTCCCTTTACACGCTTCGTTTTTGTCTCCCCCTTGTACTGGATATTCTTGCACCTCTCTCTCTCTCTCTCTCTCTCTCTCTCTCTCTCTCTCTCTCTCTCTCTCTCTCTCTCGTCCTGATCTTTTATTTTCCCTTTACGTACTTCGTTTGTGTCTCATCCTTGTACTGGATATTCTTGCTTTACCTTACCACCTCTCTCTCTCTCTCTCTCTCTCTCTCTCTCTCTCTCTCTCTCTCTCTCTCTCTCAAGTCACATCGTCTTCGTCTTTTACTTCGTTTCACTTTACATCCTCCGTTTTTGTCTCGTCCTTGTACTGGACATTCTTGCTTTTCCTCACCTCTCTCTCTCTCTCTCTCTCTCTCTCTCTCTCTCTCTCTCTCTCTCTCTCTCTCTCTCTGAGTCCTCAGAGGCTGCGTTAATTACTGCTCGTTTGCATGTAAGGAAAGATAGCCTAAGTAAACTAACATGTACACCAGAATTCATTAAGTGCCCAGTCAGGGCTGATGCATAATTCAAAATGTCATCAATTATTTGGGAGAGGTTTTTAAATTATGTCTTCACAAAAAAAAAAAAAGAAACGCAAACGCACCGAATATTATCATTAAATATTAATTACCAAATAGTCTTATTTCTGATGACAAGTGGCTTGTGTTAGAGGTTGAAAGCTGTAATAATAATAATAATAATAATAATAATAATAATAATAATAATAATAATAATAAGTAAAATATATTATTATTATTATTATTATTATTATTATTATTATTATTATTATTATTATTCTTACAACAACAACAACAACAACAACAACAACAACAACAATAATAATAATAATAATAATAATAATAATAATAATAATAATAATAATAATAATAGTGGATCTGTTTCTCCATTTTAAGACTTATGCTACTATGAGTATTTTTAATAATAATAATAATAATAATAATAATAATAATAATAATAATAAAAAACATCTCTAGTAATAAGTGCGCATGCACTAGTGTTGGTGCGACCTCGCAAACAAACAAACATGCACCTCACAAACAAACACAAACATGAACCTCGCTAACAAACACAAACATGCACCTCGCTAACAAACACAAACATGCACCTCGCTAACAAACACAAACATGCACCTCGCTAACAAACACAAACATGCATATATTTACACGGACACGAAGCGATGCACTTTGCTTCTACAACTAAGAAGTTAATTAACACAGTGATCAGAGCCTTGGCTGCTCCTATCACCATGTAATTAAATAGTTTCCAGCGTATTGTACTCCTCTCTCTCTCTCTCTCTCTCTCTCTCTCTCTAAAATAACCACGAATTTAACTCCATTATCACTCAGAAAAACGTTCACACAATTGTTTAAAGTTATAAAAAATATACAAAAATCCATATTTGCATATATATATATATATATTTATATATATATATATATATATATATATATATATATATATATATATATATATATATATATATATATATATATATATATATATATATATATATCATATCATATATATACAGTATACAGTATCTACATGTAGACACACGCATATATATATATATATATATATAAAAACTCAAGAGATAAACAAGCACAATTTATTTACTTCCATTTACTTTCACTTTGAAAAACAATAGTGGAAAAGGGAATTGTTTGCTTTAAAAAAAAATGACAGTACTGAACAGAGCAACCGTAAAGTTTAACATCAAATATTAACTGTTTAGTAATCAACACTTGAGAAAAACTTGTGTTTATACTATTTATATTAACTCACAAATTCAGCAAAAATCAATACATAAAAAAAAACTTGGCGTTCAAATTAACTAACAAAATCAAGAGGAAAATCTGAAGCGTTGTTGATTCACATGCAAACAAACGCACACATGCACGAATTGATGCGTCACCACTATGGCCAGCCAGCCGGTAGCCGCTCGCATCAGATTTCCACGTTTCCTTAACAGGACACACCCAATAAATTCATACAGGCCACAAATACATGAAAATAAAAAAAAAAAAAAAAAAAAAACTTGACCACATTTGAAGGGCTGGTTCGAGATGGTCTTGAAACAAACAAGGTTAGGTGAAGAGCAACTTTTAATTATTTATTTATTTGGTTTTTCTATTACAAATTTCCTAGTTCACTCAAAGAGGATAAATCCAATAAATTCATACCGACCACAAAAAACGTGAAAACGGAGGGAAAAAAATTTGAAGGGTAAAGCGTAACTTTATTATTTGTTTTTTATTACAAATTTTCAAGTTTCCTTAAGAGGATAAATCCAATAAATTGATACCGACCATAAAACATGAAAATGGAAGAAAAAAAAAACTTGACCATATTTGAAGGGGTGGTTCGACATGGTGGTCTTGAAACAAACAAGGTTAGATGAAGAGCAACTTTTAATTATTTATTTACTTTTTTTATTACAAATTTCCTAGTTTACTCAAAGAGGAGAAATCCAATAAATTCATACCGACCACAAAAACGTGACAATGGAAGTGAGAGAAAATAAATCGAAGGGTGGTTCGACAAGGTGGTCTCTACCCAAACAAGATTACCGTAAAGCGTAACTTTTTTTATTTGCTTTTTATCACAAATTCGAAGTTTCTTTAAGAGGATAAATCCAGTAAATTCATACCGACCGTAGAAACGTGAAAATGGAAGAGCAAAAATAAATAAATAAATAAATAAATAAATAAAAATTTGAAGGGTGATTCGACAAGGTGGTCTCGACCCAAACAAGATTACGGTAAACCGTAACTTTTTTTTATTTGCTTTTTATTACAAATTTCCAAGTTTCCTTAAGAGGATAAATCCAGTAAATTCATACCGACCACAACAACTTAAAAAAAAAAAAAAAAGACCACATTTGGGGGTGGTCCAACAAGGTGGTCTCGACACAAACAAGGTTAGGTGAAGTTTTTTTTTTCTTTTTAATTATCAATTTTCTTATTACAAATTTCCAAGTTTCCTTAACAGGATAAAACCGATAAATTCATACAGAACACAAAAATGTAAAAATGGAAAAAAACACGCACACCAATAAAAGAATTCTAAAAAATACAAAAACTGACCACTTTTTGGGGTGGTCCGACAAGATTCTCGACACAAACACGGTTACAGTTAAGAGTAACATTTTATTTATTTATTTATTGTTTTATTACGAGGAAGGCCATTATTCACCCAAACTGCCCATTAAACAGATCGAAGCAATGTTCCACGGAAATTAAAATGGGCAGTCAATTTGTGCAAGGAGGCAATATATAGCAAGAGAGGTTTTCCCATTCGGGTTCAGGTTTGTAAAATCTCTGCATATTTTCAAACGGGATTTAACATCAGCTACTGATCTAGAAACAGTGTGGGGTAAATCCTTCACTTCCTTTATAATAATAATAATAATAATAATAATAATAATAATAATAATAATAATAATAATAATAATAATAATAATAATAATAATAATAAGTAAAAGTTTCTTCGACGCAATCGAGTTTACTGTACACCCGCTGCAGCGTATAAGCAAGGCAACCGAAAATAGATCTATCTCGGTGGTCCCGGTATAACACTGTATGAGCCGCGGCCCATAAAGCTCTCAGCCGGCCGTGGTGGCCTGTGTTGTTGCGTTGCCAGAAGCATGATTATGGCTAAATTTAACCTTAAATAAAATAAAAAAAAAACTACTGGGGCTAGAGGACTGCAATTTGGTATGTTTGATGATTGGAGGATTGGTGACCAACATACCAATTTGCAGCCCTCTAGCCTCAGTAGTTTTTAAGATCTGAGGGCGGACAGAAAAAGGTGCGGACGGACAGACAAAGCCGGCACAACAGTTTTCTTTTCAGAAAACTAAAATTAAGTAAAATAGAAGGAGAATTTGTTTTAGGGAAGTAATTTAGATACTGTCGGCGCGAGAGCATGGTACTGCGTTTAATAAGAGGTTTAAAGACGAATAGGAGAAGAGGTTGTTTTTCCACGAATATACGTAAACCAATTTAGGAGAATCCCCTGAGGAGGAGGAGGAGAGTAAAAACTGAAGATAAACACCGCACGCAGAACGAAAAACTTCAAAGATAAAGCTTCGGTGTCTACCACGTGAATACCTACCTGAACACAGCAGTAGTTTTTTTTTTTCCAAGTTGATTTCTATGGTAATATTACGTGGAAGTTTTTTTTTTAGATATTCTTAGATAGGTTATGTAGGAAACAGGTTTGTAGAGAGAGAGAGAGAGAGAGAGAGAGAGAGAGAGAGAGAGAGAGAGAGAGAGAGAGAGAGAGAAATGCAACATTTCCAGATCTGTAAAATGGGTACACTATTTTCATACAATACAATTTACATAATCGACAGGATATCATCAAAATATATAATCACTGTATGTATGACTTCCAAAACTCGCCTATCAATCACAATACTCGACATGACGATTCGTCGCTCGGAAACAACATTCAATATACGAGGAAAAAAAAAATCACAGTTCCATCATAATATTCGACATGGCCTTAATTCGGCTTTTGGAGACACTATTCCAGATATGATATATATATATATATATATATATATATATATATATATATATATATATATATATATATATATATATATATATATAACAACTTGGTTCTGTTAGAATATTTGACATGACAAAAATATACACTGCATACACATTGTCATAAAATCCTCAATTCGACCACAGTAATCGACATGAAATGCAAAATCTGAATTTGGAAATATAAACCCATATTCGACGTACCAAATAAATTTGATCGCAATATTCCACGAGATCGGACATCAAAATCCCACTAGAAAGAAACAACATTCGAAACATGATATTCGACAAGACTGAACATCGAAATCCGACCCGAAAAAACAATATTCGACAAAATTCCCCACGATGAACCAACATTCGACAAAAGCACCGACGAAGAAACAACATTCGACAAAATCCCTATAAAACATCAAAATTCCGCAAAGAACCTACTCGAAACGCAATATTCGACAAAATCAACGAGAAAAACAACATTCGACAAAATCCTCCAAGAAAAAACAGCATTCGACAAAATACCCCAAGAAGAAGCAACATTCGACAAAATCCCAACGGAGAAACAACATTCGACAAATCCCCCACGAAAAAACAAAACTCGGCTAAATCCCCCACGACGAAACAGCATTCGACAAAATCGCCCACGACGAAACAACACTCAACAGAATCCCCACGACGAAACAACATTCGCCAAAATCCCCCACGAAGAAACAACACTCGACAAAATCGCCCACGAAGAAACAGCATTCGACAAGACTTCACATCAAGATTCCCCAAGAGCAGAAACGACAACATTCGATACAGGACCAAAAAAAAAAAAAAAAAAAAAAATCCAGGGGGTCCTGTTCCAATATTCGACACGATTAAGAAAAAAAAAGTCAGGTCGAAAAGAAAATTCGATATCCGATATCAATCAATTGCACGAGTGAAAGAAACATCTCAGGACCTAGCCTGGGTTATTTATTTCGGGTCGTATTTTGACCTCGCTCCGTTTTGTCTCTCTCTCTCTCTGTCATTTCGCAACAACAGCAGCAAACTCGGGGAGACATTTCAAAACGAAATCTCCGATAATCAATTGGACGCTAATGCCACTCATTTGCTAATGGCAACATTACGACGGGCAGAGAGAGAGAGAGAGAGAGAGAGAGAGAGAGAGAGAGAGAGAGATTGGAAACTACACTGAAAATAAGTTTGAAATCTATAGCTCAGTAGCATTAAACATGAAACAGGAAGGAGAGAGAGAGAGAGAGAGAGAGAGAGAGAGAGAGAGAGAGAAACTACACTGAAAATAAGAGTTTGAAATCTATATCTCAGTAGCATTAATCATGAAACAGGAAGGAGAGAGAGAGAGAGAGAGAGAGAGAGAGAGAGAGAGAGAGAGAGAGAGAGAAACTACACTGAAAATAAGTTTGAAATCTATATTTCAGTAGCATTAATCACTGAAACAAGAAGAAGAAGAGAGAGAGAGAGAGGGGAGGGGAAGGAGAGTTGCAAATTCATATCTCAGTAGCATTAATCATAAAACATAAAACAGGAGAGAGAGAGAGAGAGAGAGAGAGAGAGAGAGCAAATTCATATCTCAGCAGCATTAATCCTAAAACAGAGAGAGAGAGAGAGAGAGAGAGAGAGAGAGAGAGAGAGAGAGAGAGAGAGAGTTGCAAATTCATATCTCAGCAGCATTAATCATAAAACAGAGAGATTTTCTACGAGGAATGAAAGCCGAGATTCAGTGATGAAATCAAATACGCTTAATAAGCAAGTGACATTTGATAATATATTTTCGGCAGGAAATGTCGATCAGCGGCTGAAGCTATCTAATTAGGAAATGTTTCTTCTAAAGCTGTCGATCTGCGGTTGAAGCTATCTAATTAGGACATTTTTTTTCTAAAGCTGTCGATCAGCGGTTGAAGCTATCTACTTAGGAAATTTTTTTTTCAGCTGAAGTTATTTTAATAGGAAAGGAAGACATCAATAAATAAAAAACGCAGTTGTCAAAACATGACTATGAAGCTTCATGATATTTTGGAAAAACAAAATTAATACAATACATGTTATGAAGGCCGTGCTACAAAAAAATATCAAGAACAAAAGACTGATAATAAAGACCAGAAAGGGAAAAACAATAATAACGCAGAGATAAATTGAAACAAATAAAAAAAAATGTAAGATAAGACATAATTTTTATACCAAATCATCATGAAAATCTGACCAAAATTTAATGTATTTGAAAATCAAAATTAATCAGTTCTTGACAAATAAGCTCGCCTACCGTGTACCTCTCTCTCTCTCTCTCTCTCTCTCTCTCTCTCTCTCTCTCTCTCTCTCTCTCTGACAAATAATTAATGAAATTGAAAGTCAAAATTAATAATTTCTTGACAAATAAACTCGCCTACCGTGTACATACCAATTCTCTCTCTCTCTCTCTCTCTCTCTCTCTCTCTCTCTCTCTCTGACAAAAAAAAATTAATGTATTTGAAAATCAAAATTAATCAGTTCTAGATAAGTAACCTCGCCTACCGTGTACATACATATTCTCTCTCTCTCTCTCTCTCTCTCTCTCTCTCTCTCTCTCTCTCTCTCTCTCTCTCTCTCCAAAAATTATGTATCTGAAAATCAAAATGGATTAGTTCTTGACACGTACGCACGCCTACCTGGTACATACCTATTCATTCTCTCTCTCTCTCTCTCTCTCTCTCTCTCTCTCTCTCTCTCTCTCTCTCTCTCTCTCTCTAACACAAACAACCACTCTTACCAATCAAGCAATTTCTTTCGCCCGTCTCACGACGAACTTTTTTATGGGCCCCCGAGAGCAAACCTTCATCAGTAACTTTCGCCAAGTCAAACAAACAGCTGTATTAGTTTTGCTTCTCCGAATTAGGTAGCTGGGTATACAATAATGCAACGGTGTAAACGTGGGAGAGAGAGAGAGAGAGAGAGAGAGAGAGAGAGAGAGAGAGAGAGAGAGAGAGAGAGAGAGAGTTTGCAAACAATCAAAAGCCTGGTACAAGCATATACGAAGGATGTACAGTACTTGAAGTGTCATGTTGGTGTACGCACAAACACACACGCTCACATACACATACACACGCACTTGTGTGTGTAAGTGTGTGAGTACATGTGTGTATATACTTTATATATATATAGTTATGTATGTATGTGTGTGTGTGTGTATATATATATATATATATATATATATATATATATATATATATATATATATATATATATATATATATGAGAATTCAAAATAGATACATATTACGTTTAAATCTCGCATGTGAGCGCGTGGAGAGAGAGAGAGAGAGAGAGAGAGAGAGAGAGAGAGAGAGAGAGAGAGAGAGAGAGAGAGAGAGAGAGAGAGGAGGATTACACTATGAATGGTTAATCCCAATGGAGTGAGGATTACCTCGTCTCGTCGAGGCCCTTCCGTTATGATGGTATGCATTTTGACAGAGCAATGAACCTCTCTCTCTCTCTCTCTCTCTCTCTCTCTCTATATATATATATATATATATATATATATATATATATATATATATATATATATATATATATATATATATACCCAAGCTGAGACCCACAACAGTCGATTAGCAACCAAGTGTATAAATCCTATTTAAGTCCACAGAAGCACAATGAATATTAGTATGCACTTGCCCATTCGTCCCTCCTCGCCCGGTCCGAGAATCGAACGCGGGTCCCTCAGTTTATGAGCTGAGCGATTACTACTGCGCCACGCGACAGAGTAATTAAATGACTAGCAGTTAAGGCTCTCGGGTTAATTAGATGTCCAAGAAAGGAAATAATAACGACTGTCATTATTTCACGACAGATTAAAAAGGCCAAGGTCGGAAAGAGAGAGAGAGAGAGAGAGAGAGAGAGAGAGAGAGAGAGAGAGAGAGAGAGAGAGAGAGAGAGAGGATTATGAAAGAAAAATAAAAAGTAATGAAGTTGTAAGTCTGGAAACAGCAATTACATCTGCAGAGAGAGAGAGAGAGAGAGAGAGAGAGAGAGAGAGAGAGAGAGAGAGGGGTTATGAAAGAAAAGTAAAAGGCAATGAACTTGTAAGTCTGGAAACAGCAATTACATCTGCACACACACACACACACAGAGAGAGAGAGAGAGAGAGAGAGAGAGAGAGAGAGAGAGAGAGAGAGAGAGAGAGAGGACTATGCAAGAAAAGTAAAAGCAATGAACTTTTAAGTCTAGAAACGGCAATTAAATCTGCACAGAGAGAGAGAGAGAGAGAGAGAGAGAGAGAGAGAGAGAGAGAGACTGCTTTCCGACATACTACTCATCACTATTCACCTCTGGCTACGACCCACAGCAACTGACCGACCACGTGGTTCGTAAAACCCTTTTTGGGTCAACAAAGACACGATTTGTTTTTTTAAGGAAAGGGCCAGATCGCTCCGTCCTTGCCCTAGAAATAACCCGGGGATTACCCCTTCGAGGCCGTCTACTATGTGTATTCTATCATTATGTGTAATGGGTATTGAAAACAGTTAAGCTAGTTATGAGAATTTGGATTTAGATATCAATTGAGAGAGAGAGAGAGAGAGAGAGAGAGAGAGAGAGAGAGAGAGAGAGAGAGAGAGAGAGAGAGAGAGCCTGGAATTTAGTCCAGAGGCTAGGCGCTTGGAGCTACGATTTATTCTACGATGAAACTAACGTTGGATCAATTGTTAGGAAAGGGTGGAAAGTATTTTGGACGACAGAGAATATGAACGGAGATACAGTAAAGGGAGTGAAAAAGGCTCCACCTATGGTCCGAAAGGACGCTGCAAAGAACCTTAAACAATGCCTACAGTCCACTGAAGAGAGAAAGAGAGAGCGAGAGACAGGAACCATTCACAAACCCCAACCTTCCCCATATCCAAAGAAACTGTAAGAGTCACGTAAACTCCCCCTGAAGAACGCCAAAACAACTAACTACCAAAGGCAAGAACTGACCAATGCCAGCGTATTACTCACAGCGCCCCGGTCGTTGTAACCGGAGACCACCGAAATAAACATGGCGCATATGAGAGCAATTGTCACACACAGAAAATCTGATAAGGGCAGGGAGGGATGTATAGACAACGGAGGCGGTGGCGGCGGCGGCGGCGTTCAACAACTTATAAAGACGGCGGGACACTTCTTCCCCATGCCCCCCACCCCCAACAAAACCCCAGGGCGTTCTCGCCGCCCTCCGAACGAGAACCCATCCTGATACAATACACCAAACATCAGATAAGGATTGTGTACCTAACATCTGAGATCCGTCAGAAAGGAGGAGGAGGAGGAGGAAAAAACGAGGACACACATGATGATGATCTGGAGAAGGGGAAAAGTCACGATAATGGGGAAGGCACGATAATGGGGAAGGCTGATCAGAGAGAGAATGAGACGTCCGAGAGAGAGAGAGAGAGAGAGAGAGAGAGAGAGAGAGAGAGAGAGAGAGAGAGAGAATGCTGATCTGGAGAGGGGAAAGTCACATGAATGTATAAGACGTCCGTAGGAGAGAGAGAGAGAGAGAGAGAGAGAGAGAGAGAGAGAGAGAGAGAGAGAGAGAGAGAGAGAGAGAGATCTGAGAGAGGGGAAAGTCACATGAATGTATAAGACGTCCATAGGGAGAGAGAGAGAGAGAGAGAGAGAGAGAGAGAGAGAGAGAGAGAGAGAGAGAGAGAGAGAGAATGATGATCTGGAGAAGGGAAAGTCATAAGAATGTATAAGACGTCCATAGGAGAGAGAGAGAGAGAGAGAGAGAGAGAGAGAGAGAGAGAGAGAGAGAGAGAGAGAATGATGATCTGGAGAAGGGAAAGTCACAAAATGTATAAGACGTCCGTAAGAGAGAGAGAGAGAAAGAGAGAGAGAGAGAGAGAGAGAGAGAGAGAGAGAGAGAGAGAGAGAGAGAGAGGAAAACATGTGGAAAGAAACTGACACCGAGAAGGGGGAAAGACCGTATCGAAGAACGAAAAAAAAAAAGTCAAGCGAAAGAAAGAGAAATTAGAATATAAAAGTCCGAAAGCGAAAGAAACGAGGCGAAATAAAAAAAATCAAGAGGGGAGGAGCAGAATAGGGTCGATAAAGATAAAAAGTCACAGAGAGAGAGAGAGAGAGAGAGAGAGAGAGAGAGAGAGAGAGAGAGAGAGAGAGAGGCTTGGTTTCAATAATTCAATAAGTTCTGGTATCCGACCCCCCCCCCCAACAACACTCACAAAACATCCAGAGGGAATTTCTTTTTTTAAAAACATCTTTTATAAACTTTCTTCGCTACGTAATCTGCAAAGCTCTACCAACTCTCATATGTTTACTTTCTCCCCACCCCACCCCCGCCCCTCAGCCTCGTGGTGCTGTGGTTAGAGCGCTAACTCAAACCAAGCAACACTAAGCAGTGAATTACATAACTATAGTTGTTAGTCGACTTTTGTGAGTCAAAATTAGAATGGATTTTGAGAAAGACAGTGAATTAATTAGACATGAGTGGTAGTTCCCCCTTAAAATGTATGACATTAAAAACGCGATGGCCTCGACGAGGTAATCCTCATTCCAGTGAGGCAATACCATTCTCTCTCTCTCTCTCTCTCTCTCTCTCTTTAAACCTTTCCTCTATAATTAAAAAACAGTATTCCTACTTTTTTCCGAAATGCTTCCCAGCAACGAAATGAAAACACAATAATAATAATAATAATAATAATAATAATAATAATAATAATAATAATAAATAATAATAATAATTGTAGCAGCTCCGGCAACAACAGCAGCATCTATTAGGGAAAAAAAATTTGGGAGGGTCCACCTCTGAAGAATTTCCGGAGCAGTCTACTCCCACCCCCTTGAAGGGTACTCCCTTAAAGGGTATCCCCCTTACAGGATACTCCCTTAACGGGTAACTCCCTT
>NC_089788.1:5950501-5980501 GCF_040412425.1 Macrobrachium rosenbergii | reverse complement strand
ACTTTAAAAATAATAAATGTCCCTTGATACATTTGCGCTTCCCCTATCTGAGGCTACTCGAGACCACATCAAATATGTTAAAATATAAAACATGTAATCGAGTTTTCTGTACAGCGTATAATGCTGTATGAAACTCTCAGCCAAGGCCCATGAAAATTTCAACCACGGCCCGGTGGTGGCATGTGTTGTTGGCACCTATAGCGGTGACAGATGCATGATCATGGCTAACTTTAACCTTGAATAAAATAAAAACTACTGAGGCTAGAGGGCTGCAATTTGGTACGTTAGATGACTGGAGGGTGGATGATCAACATACCAACTTGCAGCCCTCTAGCCTCAGTAGTTTTTAAGATCTGAGGGCGGACAGAAAAAGTGCGCGGACGGACAGACAAATAGCCATCTCAATAGTTTTCTTTTACAGAAAACAAAGAAAAAAAGGAATATTTAATTTAAAAAGTCCTACGATACAACCCCCTTCCCCTATCTGAGGGTTTACTCAGGACCACATCAAATATATTAAAAAATATAAAAAAGGGAAAACAAAGAAATTTCACCTTAATAAAAAATAAAAGTCTTACAAAACAGTTCCCCCTCCCCTACCTGCGGAGCTACTCGGAACCACATCAAAAGCTTCCGACGGGAGTGAAAGCTGCACAGGAAGGGCATCAAAGAAAGTCCGGAGGGCGCAGACTTGACGAATTGTGGAAGGAACAATTACAGGCATCGAGGGGTAAGGGACTTAAAAAATAATAAAAATTAGACAAATGTGTTACCTCTTTCAAATGAACACCATAATATTCTTTGGGAGCTTGAATTTCACGTTGTGGCCCCTGCGGCCTCGTTCCATATGAATAGGGTTCTTGTTCTTAATAATAATAATAATAATAATAATAATAATAATAATAATAATAATAATAATAATAATAATAATAATAATAATAATAATAATAATTCACAAAAATCTCATGCATGGGTCACTAAAATGGTGAAGAAATCAACAGTGGTGTAAGCATAATTATATATTATATTATGTATATATATTTCTAATATAAATTCACACTTACACCACTGTGGATTTCTTCACCAATAATAATAATAATAATAATAATAATAATAATAATAATAATAATAATAATAATAATAATACGTTCAGTATTTAGGTGTAATGAATAAAATAAAACCAAACGTTCGAGGAAAAAAATAAAATTCACTGAACGTTTTGAGTAATCGTGACTTCTCTTTCAATGTGATTGACAAGCTACTGGAGAGGATACCTTACGTTTAAAAAATGTCTGTAAACAGATACTCTATTCCTCCAATTACAGCTGCAACCAACGAATCTGAAAATATTATCATCATCCCCTGGAAATCTACCGGTCGACGGTGCGGCCGATTTCTTAACGGTAGGTGTCCACAGGTCGTAACATTTATTCTCGTTGGAGGCGGTTATGGTAATCTTTTAAAATATCAACATCATCCCCTGGAAACCTACCGGTCGACGGTGCGGTCGATTTCTTCACGGTAGGTTTCCAAGGCTAGAGACAAATATTTAAGTCTCTATACCAGCTGGTGCAGAGCTTATATCATATTTATAGCCCAATTTACAGAGAAGATAAGACAAAAAACGGATAATGGAATGGAATACAGTTTAGGTCAAAAGGCCAAGCACTGGGCCCTATGAGGTCATTCAGCGATGGAAAGGAAATTGAGAGTTGGGAGGCTTGAAAGGTGTAACAGAAGGAAAACCTCAAAGCAGTTGCACTACGAAACAATAGTTACAAGAGGATGGAAAGTAAGATGGAAGAAACAGAATATGAACGGGGGTACAGTAAAGGGAATGAGTGGGGTTGCAGCTAGGGGCCGAAAGGAAGCTGTACAGAACTTTAAGTAATGCCTACAGAGTACTGCATGAGGTGCACTGACGGCACTAACCCACCTACGGAGGAATAATAATAATAATAATAATAATAATAATAATAATAATAATAATAATAATCTGAACAAGTCGTAACACCAACAAGTAATAATAATAATAATGATAATAATAAATCTGAACAAGTCGTAGCACCAATATAATAATAATAATAATAATAATAATAATAATAATAATAATAATAATAATAATAATAATAAATCTGAACAAGTCGTAACACCAATAATAATAATAAAAAAAATAATAATAATAAATCTGAACAAGTCGAAGCACCAATAATAATAATAATAATAATAATAATAATAATAATAATAATAAATCTGAACAAGTCGTACACCCATAATAATAATAATAATAATAATAATAATAATAATAAATCTGAACAAGTCGTACACCAATAACAATAGTAATAATAATAATAAATCTGAACAAGTCGTAGCACCAATAATAATAATAATAATAATAATAATAATAATAATAATAATAACAAAAACAAACCTGTACAAGTCATAGCGCCAAAAGCATTCAAAGCAAAGATAAACACGGACCACATATTAATTTTCCAAGAAGAGCGGACTTCACTTTTACTTTAAAAAAAAAAAAAAAAAGGACAATTAAGAATTCTTCTGGGAAAACTGCGGATTTTTTCCGCAATTTTTGCCGTGTTTATCTTACCTTCCGCACACACCATTAAATTTTCATAGGAAATTTGCTCCGCTGGTATTTAAGACGAATTCCGTTCGCGCGCTTTAAGTAAACTTAATAATAATAATAATAATAATAATAATAATAATAATAATAATAATAATAATAATAATAATAATAATAATATTATTATTATTATTATTATTATTATTATTATTATTATTATAATATAGATTCAAGTTAAAGCTCTACTTCTCTTATCATGGAGCGAAGAATTCTTTACATAATAATAATAATAATAATAATAATAATAATAATAATAATAATAATAATAATAATAATAATAATAATAATAATGGCTAAAACTAAAGCTTTTAATACTCTTACCAGACAGAGAAGAATTCTATTCGCACACTTTAAAGAAATTTATTATAATAATAATAATAATAATAATAATAATAATAATAATAATAATAATAATAATAATAATAATTCAAGATAAGCTTTCGATACTCCACAAGACCTCAAACGCATCTTCACTTTCCACCAATTATGAAAATAAACTTAACATATAAATAGAGAATAGCATCAGAAAGGAGGTACTCGTCTTTAAAAATTCACCTGAGCTTCATTGGCGTCGAATCCGGCTATTATTATTATTATTATTATTATTATTATTATTATTATTATTATATTATATTCCGGCGCCTTCCAGTCTCCAAACGTATAAATGTATGTACAAGGTATTAAATATACACAGGGTGCAAAAACTCCGATATTAGTAAACACGCATAGAGAGGAGGAGAGAGAGAGAGAGAGAGAGAGAGAGAGAGAGAGAGAGAGAGAGAGAGAGAGAGAGAGAGAGAGAGAGAGAGAGAGAGAGAGAGAATTTTTCGTACAAACATGCAACAAATCTTACTAATTTTGCAGCGCGTACAAACACCATTTAGGGGAAATATGTATATATATATATTATATATATATATATATATATATATATATATATATATATATAGAGAGAGAGAGAGAGAGAGAGAGAGAGAGAGAGAGAGAGAGAGAGAGAGAGAGAGTTAGTTTTTCATACACGTGAAAATCCGTATTAATTTGGCAGCGTGTACCACCGTTTATTAAAAGAGAGAGCGAGGAGAGATTCATCTCCGACGGAAGATTTGAAAAAAGAACGGGATTGGAACGACATTAAAAACATTAATAAAAGGATTTTGAAGAGAACTCCAGTCTAAAATTCTAGACCCCCAAACTCTCTCTCTCTCTCTCTCTCTCTCTCTCTCTCTCTCTCCTCTCTCTCTCTCTCTTTTACGGAAACCTCTCGGCTTCAAAAGGATGACGGCGTAATGGATTATTTTCTACCTTCACGGAGTCGGTAGGTAAAAAAAATGTTTTTTAATAAAAAAAAAAATTTAAGCCCACTGAAGATTTTGAATGCTCTTTGGTTCAAAGAGTATTTTTTTTTTTAGATCAGGAAAATCCTATATAACCTGATTATCACCGTCTGGAGTGTAAATCTCATATTATCATAGAAAAAATTACGTACATAACGCTGCAGCCGAAAATAAGTTAGCACTTTTAACAACAAATATTTGCATATTCACTACAACCATCCATAAGTTGTAGAAAAACTGACTTAGCAAAACACAGCCACCAAAAGTGAGTTGTTGTTTTTTAAAAAGTATCTGCAAAAAGACGCCTACCAAAAATTGTTTTAAAAAAATTATTAGCATAAACACGCCTACCAAAATTAAGTAGTGATTTTTTTTAATATATAAACATATATCTGCATAAGACGACTGCCAAATGTTAGTCTTTTTTCAAGTGCTTGCATAAACACAACCCTTTAGGCTCCGATTTCTTTCAGGAAAAAAATGTTTGCATAACGACGGCCGTAAAAAAAAAAAAATTAAGCTCTGATTTTTTTCAGGAAAAAAATATTTGCATAAGCACGCCCGTTAAAAACAAGTTTTATCTCTCCCCTTTAGAACTATTTGCATAAGCACATCCCGAAAGTAAATTGATATTTTTTTTAAAAGGCGACGCTTTTTGCATAAATACTGAGGCCCACTATAGGTTTCGATATTCACCGCACAGAAATAATTCAATATTCAAAATACCCACTGCAAATGACCATGCATTGAGAAAACCTTTACAGAACGTAAATAACCGAATTAAAATTCTACAGTTAATCATGTCACTTTTATTGAGCATATACATTAGAATTTTACAACTAATCACATATGTCTGACTCTCCATTCAATTTGCGGACTTAAGTTTCTCTCTCTCTCTCTCTCTCTCTCTCTCTCTCTCTCTCTCTCTCTCTCTCTCTCTCTCTCCAGAGCTTGGTTCTCGAACTGGAGGTTCCCTAAAATATAACCTTTCTATTTTTCTCTCTGTTTCTGGAACCAGAGTTTGGTTCTCGAATAGGGCGTTCCCTAAAATCCAGTCTCTCTCTCTCTCTCTCTCTCTCTCTCTCTGGAACCAGATTTTGGTTCTCGAACCGGAGGTTCCCTAAAATATAACCTCTCTCTTTCTGGAACCAGTTTGGTTCTAGAATAGAACGTTCCCTAAAATCTAACCTCTCTCTTTCTGGAACCAGATTTTGGTTCTAGAACCGGAGGTTCCCTAAAATATAACCTCTCTCTTTCTGGAACCAGTTTGGTTCTGGAATAGGACGTTCCCTAAAATCTAATCTCTCTCTCTCTCTCTCTCTCTCTCTCTCTCTCTCTCTGGAACCAGAGTTTGGTTCTCGAACCGGAGGTTCCCTAAAATATAACCTCTCCCTCTTTCTGGAACCAGTTTGGTTCTAGAATAGGACGTTCCCTAAAATCTAATCTCTCTCTCTCTCTCTAAGGGACCCCTTACAAGATCCCCTAGGTAAATTATGCAAATCGCTTCCTCAAATTATGAAGAGAAAGTATAAAGGAAAAAACACCACCACAGAAAAGGGGGAGGGGGGGGAGGGGTTGAGAAATACATCACACCGAACTGATCACCCACCGTCCTTCCGCTTTAAAATCATTACACACCCGA
Organism: Macrobrachium rosenbergii; assembly: GCF_040412425.1. Lineage (NCBI taxonomy): Eukaryota > Metazoa > Arthropoda > Malacostraca > Decapoda > Palaemonidae > Macrobrachium > Macrobrachium rosenbergii. Next base: position 5,974,881 of record NC_089788.1, on the reverse strand, counting down.
TATATATTTCATCCATCTTTCCCTCTCCCCTTTCCTCCCACCCTCCCCTCTCTACATCCCCATTTCCCAGTCATTAATCAACCCACGAGATCCTTCTCATTATTCTTATTATTACTTTTTTTCCTCAACCTGCCCCCACCCACCCATCCCACACCCAACCTCATCTTGGAAACATCCCCGCCAACCTGCTAGAGAGAGAGAGAGAGAGAGAGAGAGAGAGAGAGAGAGAGAGAGAGAGAGAGAGAGAGAGAGAGAGTGTCTTTAAACGATGAACACAAGGTCTCCATTAATTATTCCGTGGGACGGGGGCTCGACCCCCCTCACCCGACAAACAAAACACTTCCCCTTTGGGAAACTTTAACATTCCAGCTTTCTTCCGCAGCCACCCCAACCCCTCCCCACCCAAATGAATTCACGGGCACTAGATCGTTCTCATCAATGAGTCACCTCATTCCGCCAATACCCAGTGACACCTACATTCCCCAACATACGTAATCAAGTTGTTGTTTCAAATTAGCCATAACAAAACTCCATTATCCGTCTTATTAAAATCCTTCATTTTCCTAGTTTTATTAAAAATCCTTGATTTTCCATAACCCTATCAAATCATTTCATTCTCTTGCAGTTTATTGATAATAATAGTCATTCCCTAATTCCCCAGTACAAATATCCACTTCCTTCGTTTCTCATACCAATGAAAAACAAGGTCATTCTCAAATACGAATACCCAACATCTTCATTCCCCAGCTGGGGTAGAATGCAGAGTACTGGGTCACAACTTTATAGAGAGAGAGAGAGAGAGAGAGAGAGAGAGACAGAGAGAGAGAGAGAGAGAGAACCCAAAAGAAGTCTCGAAGATTCGCATATATATAAAGAGAGAGAGAGAGAGAGAGAGAGAGAGAGAGAGAGAGAGAGAGAGAGAGAGAGAGAATTACTAACCCAAAAGAAGTCTCGAAGACTCGCATATATAAAGAAAGAAAGAGAGAGAGAGAGAGTGAGAGAGATATATATAAAGAAAGAAAGAGAGAGAGAGAGTTTCCCCACCCCCCTCTACCAGGTTAGGGCACGGCGTCCGAGGTTAGGTTAGGTTAAGATAAGTCTGGTAAGGTCTATCTACTACAGAAATGCCTGCCAGGCCTACAGTAGCCCCAACCCCTCATTTGCCATTCGCTCACCCAATTATTTACCAGGCAACTTTCCTTTCAACCATCCTTACTCCCATCCCCGGTATTTGCAAGTCTCTCCTTCCCCAACAAACATTTCCTAACTACCCAACAAACCAACTGGTTGCCTTTCATCCCCAAAACAAACAAACAAACACACAGTAAATCCCTTTACTTCCTAACGCCTTCAAAAATTCCCTTCATTCCCCAACACTTAGCAAATTTCTTTCATTCCCAACACTTACCAAATTTCCTTCATTCCCCAACACTTACCAAAATCCCTTCATTCCCCAACACTTACCAAATCCCTTCATTCCCCAACACTTACCAGAATCCCTTCATTCTCCAACACCTTACCGAGATCCCTTCATTCCCCAACACTTACTACAGTCCCTTCATTCCCCAACACTTACCAAAATCCCTTCATTCCCCAACACTTACTACAATTCCTTCATTCCCCAACACTTACCAAATTCCTTCATTCCCCAACACTATTAACAAAATCCTTTCATTCCCCAACACTTAACAAAATCCCTTCATTCCCCAACACTATTACCAAAACACCTTCATTCCTCAACACTTACCAAAATCCCTTCATTCCCCAACACTAACCAAAATCCCTTCATTCCCAAACACTATTACCAAAATCCCTTCATTCCCCAACACTAACCAAAATCCCTTCATTCCCAAACACTATTACCAAAATCCCTTCATTCCCCAACACTTACCAAATTCCCAACACTTACCAAATTCCTTCATTCCCAACACTTACCAAATTCCAAATTCCTTCATTCAACACTTTTCCCATTCCCAACACTTACCAACAACCTTCATTCCCCACACTTACCAAAAATTTCCCAACAACCTAACCGAAATCCCTTCATTCTCCATCACTCCGCCAAAAAACCAGCTCACCTTCCATCATTCCCCTTTCCACCAGTCTATACCCTCTCCCCTCCCATCTCCCTCCCCCTCCACCATTACCCCCAACACAAGGATTCGTTTCTCATCTCTTAACCCCGAACGTCTCTGGAAGAATAATGAACGCGAGTTGATCTAAACACTTCCCATACACTGTATACATCGTGGTCTTATCTCCGTCCCTTAGGCTGGCTTTTAGTTCTCTGAAAAGAAAACTACTCTGGAGGCTTTTTCTGTCCGCCCTCAGATCTTAAAAACAACTGAGGTTACAGGGCTGCAAATTGGTACGTTGATCATCCATCCTCCAATCATTAAACATACCAAATTGCAGCCCTTTAGCCTCGGTAGTTTATGTTCTATTTAAGGTTAAGGGTAGCCATAATCGTGCGTCTGGCAACGATATAGGCCAGACCACCACCAGGACGTGGTTAAAGTTTCATGGAGCCGCGCATTATACCGAGACCACCGAAAGATAGCTCTATTTTCGGTGGCCTTGATTATACTACGTACAGAAAACTCGACTGCGCCGAAGAAACCCCGCCGGATTTTTAACTTATCCTTTTTTACCAAAAGCCACAAACACACACACACATACACACACACACACACACACACACGACACATTCATTTTTTTCTCGGCCAAACTTTTGTCATTATTAATGTGGTAGAAAAAATCGGATTATCAAGCACTTTCTCCTTTCGCCCCCTTCGTATCGGCCGTATTCTCCCCTTTCTTTCTCTTTCCCCCTACGAAAACTACGGGAAGGTAGCCTGCCTACTCGACCATAACTTTCTATTATGGCGGGGGGAGGTCATTTCCCCCCCACAATCTAAAATTCATAATTGATGATAGGTCTAACCCCAGTACTGTGGCTTTAAGCTTTCTGCGTTTACGATCATATTTGAGACTTCCTGTTTAAGTGATACTTCTTGCTATTTTTGCTCTCCGAGAATATTTTAATTTTTACTTTATATTATTATTATTATTATTATTATTATTATTATTATTATTATTATTATTATTATTCAGAAGATGAACTTATTATATTTAAAGATCCAAAATATATAGAAAAAAGTGTAACAGGCGTTTGGTTACATTAACAGAATAAAAAATAAAATTATTAAACAAATCTTTACTTCATTTTCGAACGCATCACAAAATCGTAAAAATCGTAAACAAAAAGATATAAGAGAAATCATACATTAATACTTATCTTAAACTAACCATGTGCAAAAATTTTCTGAAAAAACCAAAATAAAATTTCAAGCAAAAACTATGGCAGTCACTAACCCGCTCTCCCAAACCTCCCCCCCCCCCCCCCGCCAAGGTTCCAAAAATGAGCTGTAACATGCTGTAAACGAGCTGTAACTTGCTGTAACGTATGGACACGCATCCGGACACCTGACTTGTAATCTGCAGCGGAATGACGACTGCAAGCATACATAAAAGGAGAGCTTATTATCCAAATGAAAGAGTTCGCGAAAGCATTATTGGTACTGTTATACTCAGTAAGACCAAAGTTATACTGTGGGACTCTCATTATCTTCGGCGAATCGATACGTCTGAAAATACGAGGAAAGAGAAAAGGATTTCTGCTAAGCAATGACAGAGAGAGAGAGAGAGAGAGAGAGAGAGAGAGAGAGAGAGAGAGAGAGAGAGAGAGAGAGAGAGAGAGAGAATAAAACATATTTTCATATATATATATGTAACATACCGTACTCATTTTGAAGCACGACCCGACATGATTTAGGAGACTATTTTTACTCAATACAGAGAGAGAGAGAGAGAGAGAGAGAGAGAGAGAGAGAGAGAGAGAGAGAGAGAGAGAGAGAGAGAGAGAGAGAGAGAGAGAGAAATTACTACCCCCATAAGAAGACTATGTATATATATATATATATATATATATATATATATATATATATATATATATATATATATATATATATATATATATATGTGTGTGTGTGTGTGTGTGTGTGTGTGTGTGTGTGTGTGTGTGTGTGTGTAGAGAGAGAGAGAGAGAGAGAGAGAGAGAGAGAGAGAGAGAGAGAGAGAGAGTGTATACGTGCACACGGATTCTCTATCCAAACATTGTAATAATCGACTTAAATTAAACAAAACAAACTTTTCGCAAGTGTAAATGTTTGCGCGCAACAATAAAACACAAAAAAAAAAAAAAATTCATCCATAAACAGAGAGAAAGAGAGAGAAAGAGATTGTACTTGTGTGTGTGTGTGTGTGTGTTTTTTTTTTACACATCTCCATAAGTTATGTAAACAAAAACAACACAGTCGTCTTATCGCAAAAGACAAAATAAAAAGAGAGAAAAGAAATTTAAACAACGATGCTTGAAACTCGTGCAGCATATTTCGGATTCCCCGAAACTACGAGATGCCATTACCGGACGGCCCCAACCCCCCCCGACACCTCTGAGGGGGAAGGAGTACTTGACGAAATAACTAAACCTGGGTAAATCTCTCTCTCTCTCTCTCTCTCTCTCTCTCTCTCTCTCTCTCTCTCTCTCTCTCTCTCTCTCAGGTGATTCCTAGAACTACGCTATAACTAGGTATCTATACAAGAATCGAAAGAAAACTTGTAAAAATTATTTCACCATCCCCACCCCCGCCCCAATATCTCTCTCTCTCTCTCTCTCTCTCTCTGTTGATTCCCAGTGCCACACTACCAAATCTCTGTACTAGATTCCAAAGGACACCATTGACAAAAAGTGCCCTAATCCCCACTCTCTCTCTCTCTCTCTCTCTCTCTCTCAGCTAATTCCTATTACTACACTACCAGATCTCTGTACTAGAATCCAAAGGACACCACTGAAAAAAATGCCCTCAATCTCTCTCTCTCTCTCTCTCTCTCTCTCTCTCTCTCTCTCTCTCTCTCCCACAAAGTTAATTCCTAGATCTACACAGCTACATCTCTACCAGAATCCAAAGAACACCCTTGAGAGAGAGAGAGAGAGAGAGAGAGAGAGAGAGAGAGAGAGAGAGAGAGAGAGAGAGAGAGAGAGACCCTCTTTCCCCTCCCCCTTTTCCATCCACCTTCCTTCACGTCCCTCTTACATCAGGTGTTGCAAAAAAAAAAAAAAAAAAAAACCGGGCTTGAAAAACTCTCGAGCCCCTAATCCAGCTCAGAGGCCACCCTCAAATCCCGCTGGTTAAGCCTCGGCTGAAACCCACTTGATACTTTGGTCATCGATAATTGTTATCATTAGAGATATATTTCAGCGTTTCCTCGACGTCCCTTCCTTCGCGTTTGTAAGTCCCCCCCCCCCCCGTCTACGTAGTTTTGGGATTATGTTGGGCTTCTCTCTCTCTCTCTCTCTCTCTCTCTCTCTCTCTCTCTCTCTCTCTCTCTCAGGCTAAACCGATTACAACACATTCTCCTCGTGGCTACGCCATATGGGGTGCATACGCCAGGGGCGTTCACGTGAACGCAGCCAGGCGGTAGCGTACATATACAGATAAATAAACATACACACATAAACACTGAGAGAGAGAGAGAGAGAGAGAGAGAGAGAGAGAGAGAGAGAGAGAGAGAGAGAGAGAGAGAGAGATAAAATAATGTAGAGAGCACTTAAAATCAATGGTAAGAGAAACGTACATGAACTGATTCAGAATTTAACAGATAAAAGTCCTTCCTTACAATTTCTGAATCACAGATGAAAAATAAAAAAAATAAAATAAAAACTATTCGTCCGCTATTGATTTATTTATTTCCTTCCTTCTCGCTTTGTTACTATTCTTTTCCTTTCATTTCCCAATTTATCGCCTTAATATTTTTATTGCGTTTTCTTTTTCTCTTCTACAATCGAATTTTTAGCTAGCATTTTTATTTTCCATTTCCACATTCGCCGTTCTCAAGATTTATTTATTTTACTAAAGATTTAATTTTGACTACCTATCTCCAAGGGTAGCTTTTTTTTTATTTTTTTTTCTATTTGCCTGTAATCCATTCATCAGTGTATGTATGTATGTATGTATGTATGTTAGTATGTATATATATATACATATATATATATATATATATATATATATATATATATATATATATATATATATATATATATATATATATATGTCTGTGTGATAGAGTACATTCTTTATCTACCTCTAACAGAAGCAACTTGGAACACTTGACGCCAGAAAGAACTAATATTTTCCTAACAACCACGAATTCGTTAGCGGCATACAAAAATTCATATTGGAAGCACTTACGAAAGCAATTTCCCTCAACAACTTAACATAAGAATATCTGAAATAAAAAAAAATCATGTATTTCCAAACTTACCTTATAAAGGAACACAGTAAGTTCTCATCCTTCTGCCACAAACGTTATTTACAGAAACACAAACACGCATACACGTGCACAAACACAAATTCAACTCCCAGCCCCCCACACATAAAACCCATTTTTCCCACAACCCACACAAAATATACCTCTTCCCCACTCCATCCACTCCCCACTACCATCCCCTGCCTCCCTCTCAATTTTTCCAACCACAACTACCTCCACACAAAATCCTTCTTCCCCACCCATTCCCCCACCCCCACACAAATTCCCTGTTTCCCCATCATTTCCCACATCCCCACAAAAATCCCTCTTCCCAATCCATTACCCCACATAAAATCCCTTTTCCCCCACTACCCTTACAAAAAAAGCCCATCCATTTCCCCACCCCCACACAAAATCCATCTTTCCCTATCAATTCCCCATCCCCCAACACCCGCACACAAAATCCTCTTCTCCATCAAATCCCCACACAAAATCCCTATTCCCATCCATTCCCTTACCCTACAAAAATCCCTCTTCCCCATCAATTCCCCCCACAACCTCCACACAAAATCCATACCTCCCCATCCATTCCTCATACCACCCCACACAAAATTCCTACCTCCCCATCCATTCCTCATACCACCACCACACAAAATCCCTTTTCCCTCAGCCATTCCCCCACAAAATCCCTCTTCCCACCATCAACTCCCTCCACAACCACCACCATCACCCCTTAACCCTCCCCTCCGATCTCTCTCTCCCCCTCCCAATCCTGATCCACTATAAACGTATTGGAACAACATCATCGTCTTCCCCGCCATCATCATCATCCTCATCCTCATCTTCATCTTCCCCATCCGGGCCTTTCAAAAACTGACACACTCCGGAGGCTTCGAACGCTGATCTCCCGTATCGACGGGACGTCACGTCCCGACGGGAACTTGACCACACTCCTCCAGATAAATATCTCAACTCTTCCGATATGAGTTTTTTTTTTTTTTTTTTTTTTTCCTCGTTCGATTCCAATCGTTTGAGATTGTTCAGGAAAGGGGGCGTGTGTGATTTTTCAGATTTTCCTTTCTTGGAGGGACTTTTTTTTTGGGGGGGGGCTTGGATTTTTTTATATTTGAAACACTTTTTTTTACTAGAAACGTTCCGGTTTTTTTCCCTTTCAACGTTTTTTCCGGATACGTTTCTTGGTTTTTTTTCTTGGAGACTTATTTCAGGGACGTTCGTTCGTTTTTTCCCCATTGAACTTTTTTTCCATACACGCTTCTTTGGTTTATTCCCTTGCAACTTTTTTTTTTCCGGAAACGTTTCTCAGATTTTTTCCTTTGCAGCGTTTTATTACGGAAACGTCTCTTAGATTTTCTTCCTTGCAACGTTTTTTTTCGGAAACGTTTCTAGTTTTTTTCCCCTAAAACGATTTTCCGGAAACGTTTCTTGGTTTTTACCTTTGAACTTTTTTCACAGACGCTTCCTTGATTTATTCCCTTACAACTTTTTTCCATCAACATTTTCTTAAATTTTTCTTTTTAGCGTTTTTTCCGGAATCATTTCTTGGATTTTCTTCCAAAGTAACTTTTTTCCGGAAACATTTCTTGGATTTTCTTCCTTAGTAACCTTTTTTCCGGAAACATTTCTTGGATTTTCTTCCTTACTAATGTTTTTTTCCGTAAAAAAAAGCTTTTTTCTTTCTTGAAACGTCTGTCTAGATCGATTTCAATCGCTAATGATTATTCAATTAAAGATATATGTAACATTTCTCCCCTATGATAACAAAGATTATTTTTATTTTTATTGTTAGTTTTACCCCCGATTGTTTAATTTAAATTTACTTCAAAAAATTTCGACGAGATTTTCAATCATAATCCCATCATCTGCGATTGGTTCAGATATAAATTTTTGATATTTCCTTCTCCTGAAAAAACACAGATATCAATTTTGATATTTTCTTTTCCTGAATAAAACAGATATCAATTCTGGTATGTTCTTTTCATTAAAAAACACATGTATCAATTATGTTTTCTTTTCCTGAAAAACACAGATATCAATTTTGATATTTTCTTTTCCTGTAAAAACACGGACATCAATTTTGATAGTTTCTTTCCCTGAAAAAACACAGAGATCAATTTTGATTTTTTTTTTTCCTGAAAAAACACAGACATTAATTTTGATATTTTCTTTTCCTGAAAAAAACATATATTTTGATATTTTCTTTTCCTAAAAAAAACACAGACATCAATTTTGATATTTTCTTTTCCTGAAAAAACACAGACATCAATTTTGATATTTTCTTTTCCGGAAAAAACACATATCAATTTTAATATTTTCTTTTCCTGAAAAATACAGATATCAATTTTGATATTTCCTTTTCCTGAAAAAACACAGACATCAATTTTGATATTTTCTTTTCCTGAAAATACACAATATCAATTTTGGTATTTTCTTTTCCTGAAAAACACAAGTATCAATTTTGATATTTTCTTTTCCTAAAAAAAAAACACAGATTTCAATTTTGATATCTTCTTTTCTTGAAAAAAAAATCCATTTTGATATTTTCTTTACTTGAAAAACGCGCGAGATTAATTTTGATATTTTCTTTTCCTGAAAAAACACAGATGTCAATTCTGATATTTTCTTTTCCTGAAAAAAAAACACAGACATCAATTTTAATATTTTCTTTTCCTGAAAAAACACAGATATAAATTTTGACATTCTCTTTTCCTGAAAAAAACATTTTAATATTTTCTTTTCCTGAAAAAACACAGATATAAATTTTGACATTCTCTTTTCCTGAAAAAACACAGAGATCAACTTTGATATTTTCTGGTCCTGAAAAAACACGATGTTAATTTTGATTTTTTCTTTTCCCGAAAAAACAAACTTTTATTTCCTTTCCTCTGAAAATTATTTCAACCGTCGGACACAATTTGCGACGAATTCCAGCTGTCTAGAATTACATGCAGGAGTTTAATTCTAACAATTTTCCTCGAGTGCAAAATATCCCAACTCCTGATTCGGAATCTGACTGACCTTGAAATATAGGATTTTTTATCATTTCCCTCTTGCAAAAAAAATTACATCAGCTGTTGATTATTTCTTTCTACAAATTTGCATACACGGTATTGAAGAGAATATTACAATTTTCATATTATTCCTTAGGTGAAAAAAATAGTTCAATTGACTTGTTTTTAACAATTGAATCGTCGTGGACTGTATAGAAGATTAGCATTTTTATAACATTCTGTGTGTTTTAATTTACTCCCATTCGAATAAACAAGAATAAATGTTTCCTAATTTGCATACCCGGTGCCGCAAGGAATATCACAATTTTCATATTTCTTTGGTGAAAAGAAAAATAGTTCGGCAAAGAATATCACAATTTTCATAATATCTCTTTGGCAAAAAAAAAAAAAAAATAGTTCAACCGATTCTTTTTTTTTTTTTACAACTGAATCGTCTGGGTCCGTACAAAAGATTAAAATTGTCATAATTTTACATATGTTTTAATTTACTTCCATTCATTTTCCTAATCTGCATACCCAGTATTGCAAGGAATATCACAATTTTCATGATATCTCTTTGATGAAAAACGCTTAAATCGGTTTGTTTTCCCACTCGAATCGTCGGAGACTGAAAAGATTAAAATTTTCATAATTTCACATATGTTTTAATTGGCTCCCAATCATATCAATAACAACAACAACAAACACAACAGCAGAATAGAATACCACATCTCAAATAATTTCGCACTGATGTTGTGATTAAGAATGTCCGCACAAAGAACGCAGATTCAAGAATAGAGAGACTTACGCTAGGCGGTAATTCTTTCACTCTCGCGTAACTCGATATAAAGAGAGATATTATTATTTTTTTTTTTTACTTTTTTTGGTCTTTGCTTTCACATATCGAATGACATCGGCATTCCAACGGTCAATGCCGGGACAATCTGTGTGCTATAAATACTAGTTGTGTTCTTCTTACTAAACAACATGAATGACTATTACGTGGATGGATATATATATATATATATATATATATATATATATATATATATATATATATATATATATATATATATATATATATATATATATAATTGACACGTTGTGTTAAGCAACAACCAGTCTATTTCGAGAAGCATCTCAAAACCTATAATTTCTCTTCCACTAAATCTCAACAGATGACGCAGCTCACCGCTATGTGAGTGGATTTCAAGCGTTACACGTTTACATCATCAGGAACGGGTTCTAATCGCCATGTGGTATGTTTCATCGTGAGTGGATTACTCTCGCCATGTTCTGCTCTGTAAGAAGCTAATTTTTTTGTGTGTTATATTTATATTCTGTACTATAAGGAGCGGATTCTATTTGTCACATAGTCATCGCCTTAATGAGCGGATTCTATTCGTGGTGTTTACCGTCATTTCGGGTGCGTTTTATTCGTCAAGTTCAGTGCATTTCATAAAGGATTAACTTCGTCATATCTGCAGTGCCACTTCTGGGGATTCGATTCGTTTAAATATAGTGCCATTTCATGTGGATTCTATCTCTCATATTATGTGCAATGTCATTTTCGAGTGGATTCTATTCGTTATATGTTCACTGCCATTTTCGATGGGATTCTATTCGTCATATGTCCAGCACTATTTCGAATGGATGCTATTCGTCATGCGTTCAGAGCCATCTCGAGTGGATTCTATTCATGTATTCAGAGCCATCTCGAGTGGATTTTATTCATGTGTTCAGGGCCATCTCACGGGGATTCTATTCGTCAAGTATTCAGAGCCATCTCGATTGGATTCTATTCGTCATATGTTCAGCACTATTTCAAATGGATTTTATTCATGTGTTCAGAGCCACCTCGAGTGGATTTTATTCATGTGTTCAGGGCCATCTCAAGGGGATTCTATTCGTCTAGTATTCAGGGCCATCTCGATTGGATTCTATTCGTCATATGTTCAGCACTATTTCGAATGAATTCTATTCGTCATACGTTCAGAGCCATCTCGAGTGGACTCTACTCATGTGTTCAGAGCCATCTCGAGTGGATTTTATTCATGTGTTCAGGGCCATCTCAAGGGGATTCTATTCGTCTCAAGGGGATTCTATTCGTCAAGTATTCAGAGCCATCTCGATTGGATTCTACTCGTCATATGTTCAGCACTATTTCGAATGGATTCTATTCGTCATGCGTTCAGAGCCATCTCGAGTGGATTCTATTCATGTGTTCAGACCCTTCTCGAGTGGATTCTATTCATGTGTTCAGGGCCATCTCGAGGGGATTCTATTCGTCAATTATTCAATAGCCATTTCGAGTGGATTCTATCTGTCATATGTTCACTGCCACTTCAAGGGAATCTATTTGTCATATGTTCAGTCCTATTTCTAGTGGATTCTCTGTCATATATTCACTGTCATTTCAAGAGATTCTATTCTCCATATTTTCAGTTCCACAATGTTATGAACTGATTCTATAAGAAATAAACTGTGTCCATAATACATAGAATCAGTAATATATATATATATATATATATATATATATATAAAAAAAAAAAAACAGCAGCCAAAAAAAACAAAAAAAAAAAAAAAAAAGAAACTAAAATCTCGCCGCCCGCAGAAATTTGTGTACACCCGGGGGCGATATAAGGAAAAAAAAAAAAAGCTAACAAAAACACAACGGCACCAGCTCTACGGAATCACGGGAGATCAATACCTACACAAGAGAGAAATAAACGAAGGAGCAGAAAAGCAATTAAATCCCAATAAAACGCTCTCCGGAAACCTACAGAGAAACAAAACTTAATTGCCATCTTTCTTCTCATTACTGTAGTGGTAGAACCGACTACTGACTGGCCGATTGAAAAGGGAGATTTCCGGTGTGTGTGTGTGTGTGTGTGTGTGTGTGTGTGTGTTCGCCACATGATGTGTTGCTTTAACATCGTCTACCCCGAGCTAATGGTTGTGAACTGAAAGAGAGAGAGAGGGGCGGGGGAAGGGAAGAGAAGAGAGAGAGAGAGAGAGAGAGAGAGAGAGAGAGAGAGAGAGAGAGAGAGCATGTGTGTCTGGGAGCGTAAGCGAGACCGACATAGAGGGGGTGGGGGGGGAAGGTATGGCGCGCTTGGTGGATGGCTGAGGGGAAATGGTTCTACCACATGTGCCATACTCTCTCACTCTCTCTCTCTCTCTCTCTCTCTCTCTCTCTCTCTCTCCTTCTGGCCGGTATTACAAAAGTTTACTTTTCCCCTGTCTGCGCCGTTTTCCATTTCTTTTCATTCTCGCGAGTTCTTTTGTTTACCTTCTATGCTTTCCCCTCGTACTCTTCCCTCTTTCACTCTTTTCTCTTTCCCCTTCCGCTCCACTTTAGCCTCAAGCCCCCTTCCCCCTCCCCCTTCCCCTCACCTTCTCATGGCCTCTTCCTTCCCCCTCCCCTCCCCCTCTCTAAAACCGCATACCGAAGCCACTTCCCCCTGGGCAATCTTTTTCTTCCTCTGAAATACAGCTAACCATTCTCTCTCCCCTCTATCTCTCTCTCTCTCTCTCTTTCTCTTTCCTCCTTCTCAAAAACCCGACTAACCCATCTCCAACTCTCTCTCTCTCTCTCCAAACACTCAAAAAAGTACCTTAGTAACGCGTCTCCTCCTGACTCACGTCAGTTTTTTCATTCTTCTTACTTTACGGATATGTCTGACTCGTTTCTCTCTCTCTCTCTCTCTCTCTCTCTCTCTCTCTCTCTCTCTCTCTCTCTCTCTCTTCATTATCATCACTTAATTTTCCCACTAATCTGTCATACTACGGAGGAACAAAGTGGAAAATATATTATCAATGGTTGGCTTTTAATGTAGTGCAATAATATTACCGACGATATTCTCTCTCTCTCTCTCTCTCTCTCTCTCTCTCTCTCTATCAATTGTTTTGTTACTTAACTTTCCCACTAATCTGTTATACTACGGAGGACCAAAGTGTGAAATATATTAACAATTGTTGGCTTTCAATGCAGTACAATAATATTACCTATGATATTCTCTCTCTCTCTCTCTCTCTCTCTCTCTCTCTCTCTCTCTCTCTCTCTCTCTATTAATTTTTTGTTACTTAATTTTCCCACTAATCTGCCATACTACGGAGGACCAAAGTGTAAAATATATTAACAATGGTTGACTTTCAATGCACTGCAATAATATTGCCAATGATATTCTCTCTCTCTCTCTCTCTCTCTCTCTCTCTCTCTCTCTCTCTCTCTCTCAAAGAAGCAATCTACGCACTACCAGAAGCAAACGAAAAAAATCTTTGTCAAACAATCTACTTCAATAGCCCGTCGCACTTTTTTTTTTATTTTCATTCTCTTTTATCGTCTTTTCTTGATACCCCCTCCCCTCCACTCCCCCCCTTCCATCAAGTCTAAGCCCACCCACCGCCTTCCCCCGCTCCCCACAACCAACTTGCCAAGGCCCCAGTCATCATTTAAACTCATTAAGATCAGAATTTGCAAAAAGATGATTACAGACTCCGTGGAAAACCATGGCCGAAATTACATTGTATTCCCACATAATTTTCCAGAATTGTTCTTTTTTTATTTTTCAACTTCCAACATTTTTCCTCTCATTTTTATGTTCTTACACAAGACCGGGAATTAGTTATATTTTTATATTAAATAATTAATTAACGTTAAAAGTTGGGTACCCACGCATAATTAGGCATAATGCCATCCTCCGTGACCAGAAATATCCATTCACATCCGAAATGATTTACGGGTTAAGTTATGTACCTATTTCTTCGTTTTTTAATTAATCTTCACATAATGTTTAAAAAGTAACTCACATCGTTCCAAATGTCTTTATATTCTTTCCGGGAATTAGTATTAATACTACATTTATATAGCAAGCTATATAATACCGTTGCCCGTTCGAAAAAATTATTCAACGTCATTTCCGATCTTAATATTTTTTTTTTTTTTGCAAAGAATGATAATCAATACCATTTCATATTTATACCGATCAACACAATGCCATTATCCTGTTTGGTAAAAAAAGTAATTCAACCATTTTCGATCTTAATATATATATATATATATATATATATATATATATATATATATATATATATATATATATATATATATATATATATATATATATATATATATATATATATTATATTGCAAGGCGAGGTAACCAGTATTCATACACATTTATATAATACCGTTATCCCGTTCGAAAAAATATTAATTAACGTCATTTCAGATCTTTTTTTTTTTTTGCAGGGAGGGATATTCACTATTCATGCACATCTTTATAATACCGTTATCCCGTTCGAAAAAAAATTATTTTATTAACGTCATCATTTCCGATCTTGATTTTTCTTTTTTTGCAGGGAGGGATATATTCAATATTCATACCAATCTATATAAAACCGTTATCCCGTTCAAAAAAAAAAAAAATTAGCTAACATCATCATTTCCGATCTTAACATTTTTTTTTTTTTGCAGGAAGTGATAATCAATATAGTCCCAATTTATACCATAGTTCCATATTTATACCAATCTAATTGACGTCATTTCCGATTTTATTTTTTCAGGCAAGGATGATCCACATCTATATCAATCCATATAATACCGCTATCCCGTCTAAAAAAAAAAAAAGATAAATCTAATTAACGTCACCATTTCCGATCTTAATTTTTTTTTTTTTTTTGCAGGGCGTGATAATCAATATTCATACCAATCTACATAATGCCGTTATCCCGTCCGAAAAAATCTAATTAATTAACTTCGTTCCGATCTACACATTTTTTTCTTTTTCAGGGGCAGATGTTCGATATTCATACACATCTTTATAATACCGTTATCCCGTTCGAAGAATATGATTTAATTAACGTAATCATTTCCGATCTTGATTTTTTTTTTTGCAGGGAGGGATATTCAATATATTCATACCAATCTATACAATACCGTTATACCTTGAGGAAAAAAATATTAATTAATTAACGTCACCATGACGATCCTATTTTTTTTCAGGGAGTGATAATCAATATCGTCCCACACTTAGTATACCGTTATCACATTCCAAAAACATTATTTAAAACATTCATTAGCAAAATACCGTAAAGTCTCTACAGAAGACCCTCAAAGCAGTATCAAATTCCTTAGTTTTTAAAGTAAAAGAGGAAAATAGACATGTGGCTAGACAATAAAACACAAACAAAAATGGTAATGTCTTTATAGAAGTCCTTCGAACCAATATCAAATTGCTTAGTTTTTGAAGCAAAAAAAAAATGGAAATAACCTTGTGGTTAGAAAACAAAACGGTAATGTCTTCATAGAAGTACTTCAAACCCATATCAAACTGCTTAGTTTTGAAGCAAAAAATAAAAATAAACAAATAAACTTGTGGTTAGAAAAAAAAATGGTAATGTCTTCATAGAAGTCCTTCAAACCAGTATCATATTGCTTATTTTTTGAAGCAGAAAAAAACGAAATAAACTTGTGGTTGGACAAAAAAAAAAAAAAAAAAAAAAAAGGCAGTCTTAAATAAAGTCGCTGAAAACACTAATTAAGCTGCTTAGCTTTTGAAAGCAAAAAAAAAAATAAATAAATAAATAAATAAATAAATAAACTTGTGTTTAGACAAAAAAAAAAATGGTAATGTCTGCAAAGAAGTTCTTCAAACCAATATCAAGTTGTTTAGTTTTTGAACCCCACAAAAAGAGGGAAACGAATTGTGGTCAGACGCCCCCCAAAATGGATGGTAATGTCTTCGTATAAGTTCTTCAAACCAATATCAAATTGCTTAGTTTTTGAAGCAAAAAAAAAAAATAAATAAATAAAAGAAACTTGTGGTCTAGACAAAACAAAAAACAAAAACGGTAATGTCTCTATAGAAGTCCTTCAAACCACTATCATATTGCTTAGTTTAAAAAAATAAACAAAAAAATGGTAGACTCTATAGAAGTCCTTCAAATAACTATCAAATTGCTTAGTTTAAAAAAATAAAATAAACAAAAAAATGGCAATGTCTCTACAGAACACCTTCAAACCAACATCAAATTTCTTAGCGTTTGAAGTATAAAAAAAAAAAAACAAACTTGCGGTTCGACAAAAAACAAAAACAAACATAAATACCTGTTGCCGATTGAAACGCACCTGGGTCAGATTTCCAACAGCAAGATAAAAAAATACAAAAAGGAAAGAAGCGACTACCACGCCGGTCGATAGAACCTATCTCTTCTGATGTGAATTTAATTAATGAGACCTGACACAGCGTATCTATAGCTTTCCTTCCTGTAACAAAAACATAGTATTTATTTTTTCCACTCTTATCTTACGCAATTTGGGAGTAATTGACTTTACCTTTACTTTTCACAGTACCTCTCTCATTTGACACAGTTTTAGAGTAATTGACTTTACTTTTACAATTGTTCGAATGAGTTGGGAAACGAAGATAAAAAGTCGTTATATATATATCTATGGATGTTTACATCACAGAACGATCGAGTTGAAGAGAAGAGACGCTACATGACATATATAATACACATATACAGTATATATATCACACATTACCACAGGTGAAAAATAAGAGAGGGGGTGTAGCTCCTGACCGGTTTCGACTTTACTTTCAAGCCATTGACGAAGGTAATGTGTGATACATGAATCACGTACAAAAGTGATTATAATCATATATATATATATATATATATATATATATATATATATATATATATATATATATATATATATATATATATATATACATACACACACACACACTCAAGGATACACAAAAACACATTAATAAAGCCTATGAATCAAAAGAAACAAGTACAGAAAACGAGACATGTAGAAATAAGACACTCAAAAGCACCAAATGGGACCC
Organism: Macrobrachium rosenbergii; assembly: GCF_040412425.1. Lineage (NCBI taxonomy): Eukaryota > Metazoa > Arthropoda > Malacostraca > Decapoda > Palaemonidae > Macrobrachium > Macrobrachium rosenbergii. Next base: position 5,957,642 of record NC_089788.1, on the reverse strand, counting down.
CCAACCCCCTCCCCAAAAAAGGTGCTTAATCACGGCCATGAACGCGCCCCCCCCTCTCCTTCCGTCTCACGGAAAGGACAGGACTCTTTAGGTCCTCTAGGGACCACATGGTACAAAACCTCAGCCATGCCCATAAGATCCTGGGCATGCCCTGTGCGTCCGACGAAGTCTCCTCCATCCTCGTTTCATATAGGGTAGTCCTGGGGTCACGCCCTTCGAAGACTGTTCCCCTAATGGCCTAATCGGTGAGGTGTTCCGCTTTTACGTGGCAACTTTGGCATCAGCAGAAGAACGATCTTGCTCCAATATGGTCCGCGGGTCCCAAAGGAAATGCTTATTAACCCCCCCCCTCTCTCTCTCTCTCTCTCTCTCTCTCTCTCTCTCTCTCTCTCTCTCTCTCTCCGTGCTTGTGTGGGAACTGCCACTGGGATGTTTTTGCGTTAACTAAAAATAAGTATACTCTATGATCACAAAGGGTTGTACTGCAGTGAAAATTAAAATAAAGAAAATCTGTGTGTGTGCGCGCGCGCGCTGCCAATGAGATGTTTTTGTGTTACCTAAAAATAAGTATACTCTGCGCTCTCTGTGTTCACAAAGGGTTGTACTGGAGAGAAAATTAAAATAAACAAAATTCTCTCTCTCTCTCTCTCTCTCTCTCTCTCTCTCTCTCTCTCTGTGTGTATGTGTTGGCACTGAGAAGTTTTTGTGCTAACAACTAAAAATAAGTTTAATCTACGCTCTCTACGTTCACAGAAAAAAAATAGAATAAACAAAATCTCTCTCTCTCTCTCTCTCTCTCTCTCTCTCTCTCTCTCTCTCTCTCTCTCTCTCTCTCCTCGTAATAAATCTAATACCCCTACTTCTCTTCCCCAATATGCTTTGTCATTTCCTTTCTGCCAACTTGTAGACTGTACGAACACCTTTGCATCCTTAACAACACACCTGCTCCTGGTCCTCTTCTATATTTCGTATTCGTTAGGTAGTTGGAGAGACATACTTGAGAGAAAGAGGCGCGTAAATCTACCAGAGAGAGAGAGAGAGAGAGAGAGAGAGAGAGAGAGAGAGAGAGAGAGAGAGAGAGAGAGAGAGAGAGAGAGAGAGAGAGAGATTGTTTATTTTAATTTTCACTTCAGCACAACCCCTCTGAGAACTTAGGGAGCGCAAATTTTATTTATTTTTAGTTGGCAACACAAAAACCTTTCAATGTCAACACACACACATACACAAGAGAGAGAGAGAGAGAGAGAGAGAGAGAGAGAGAGAGAGAGAGAGAGAGAGAGAGAGAGAGAGAGAGAGAGATTATTCCTATTTTCACTTCAGCACAACCCTCTGTGAACGCAGAGAGCGCAAATTTTATTTATTTTTAGTTGTTAACACAAAAACCTTTCAGTGTCAATACACACACCAAAGAGAGAGAGAGAGAGGGAGAGAGAGAATATGAGTACTACGAAAGGGGGGGGAGACAAGACGTGAAACATTCTTGTAAAACGAGAACAACGTCTGACAATAAGACCAGATAGCAGCAGCGACCTACCTAATATTCATTTGTTCATTTCAAACGTTAAATATTCATATACTAATGCTTTGCAAACCTGATATTTAAACTGCGTAGAACGACCTTCAACATACACACAAAACAACGCACTGTCTCTTACGCCAAACGCCAATTTTCCTCTCCTACACAAAACGCCAATTTTCCCCTCCTACACAAAACGCCAATTTTCCCCTGCTACACAAAACGCCAATTTTCCCCTCCTACACAAAACGCCTATTTTCCTCTCTTACACAAAACGCCAATTTTCCTCTCCTACACAAAACGCCAATTTTCCTCTCCTACACAAAACGCCAATTTTCCTCTCCTACACAAAACGCCAATTTTCCTCTCCTACACAAAAACGACAATTTTCCTCTCCTACAAAAAACGCCAATTTTCCTCTCCTACACAAAACACCAATTTTCCTCCTACACAAAGCGCCAATTTTCCTCTCCTACACAAAAACGCCAATTTTCCTCCTACACAAAACGCCAATTTTCCTCTCCTACACAAAACGCCAATTTTCCTCTCCTACACAAAAAATTTTCGCCAAAAACGCATTTTTCCTCTCCCTACACAAAACGCCAATTTTCCTCTCCTACACAAAACGCCAAATTTTCCTCTCCTACACAAAACGCCAATTTTCCTCTCCTACACAAAACGCCAATTTTCCTCCCTACACAAAAACGCCAATTTTCCTCTCTACACAAAACGCCAACATTTTTTTCCTCTCAAAAACGCCAATTTTCCTCTCCTACACAAAACGCCAATTTTCCTCTCCTACACAAAACGCCAATTTTCCTCTCCTACACAAAACGCCAATTTTCCTCTCCTACACAAAACGCCAATTTTCCTCTCCTACACAAAGCGCCAATTTTCCTCTCCTACACAAAACGCCAATTTTCCTCCTACACAAAACGCCAATTTTCACAAAAACGCCAATTTTCCTCTCCTACACAAAACGCCAATTTTCCTCTCCTACACAAAACGCCAATTTTCCTCTCCTACACAAAGCGCCAATTTTCCTCCCTACACAAAGCGCCAATTTTCCTCTCCTACACAAAAATTTTCCTCTCCTACACAAAGCGCCAATTTTCCTCTCCTACACAAAACGCCAATTTTCCTCTCCTACACAAAGCGCCAATTTTCCTCTCCTACACAAAATGCCAATTTTCCTCTCCTACACAAAGCGCCAATTTTCCTCTCCTACACAAAACGCCAATTTTCCTCTCCTACACAAAACGCCAATTTTCCTCTCCTACACAAAACGCCAATTTTCCTCTCCTACCCAAAACGCCAATTTTCTTCTACACAAAACGCCAACATTCCTCTCCTACACAAAACGCCAATTTTCCTCTCCTACACACAACGCCAATTTTCCTCTCCTACACAAAGCGCCAATTTTCCTCTACACAAAGCGCCAATTTTCCTCTCCTACACAAAACGCCAATTTTCCTCTCCTACACAAAACGCCAATTTTCCTCTCCTACACAAAGCGCCAATTTTCCTCTCCTACACAAAACGCCAATTTTCCTCTCCTACACAAAGCGCCAATTTTCCTCTCCTACACAAAACGCCAATTTTCCTCTCCTACACAAAGCGCCAATTTTCCTCTCCTACACAAAGCGCCAATTTTCCTCTCCTACACAAAACGCCAATTTTCCTCTCCTACCCAAAACGCCAATTTTTCCTCTCCTACACAAAACGCCAATTTTCCTCTCCTAAAACGCCAAAACGCCTACCCAATTTTCTTCCACAAAACGCCAACATTCCTCTCCTACACAAAACGCCAATTTTCCTCTCCTACACACAACGCCAATTTTCCTCTCCTACACAAAATGCCAATTTTCCTCTCCTACACAAAACGCCAATTTTCCTCTCCTACACAAAACGCCAATTTTCCTCTCCTACACAAAACGCCAATTTTCCTCTCCTACACACAACGCCAATTTTCCTCTCTCCACACAACCCAATTTTTCCTCTCCTACACAAAACGACAATTTTCCTCTCCTACACAAAACGCCAATATTCCCCTCCTACACAAGCCGCCAATTTTCCTCTCCTAAACACAAGCCAATTTTCCTCTCCTACACAAAACGCCAATTTTCCTCTCCTACACAAAACGCCAATTTTCCTCCCCTACACAAAACGCCAATTTTCCTCTCCTACACAAAACGCATTCGAATCTACCTTGATCCTGACATTCATCAACAGAGTTTCCCCCAACTCAGAGTTACATAAAAAAGCGTATATCGCAGCTCGCTCAGCCCTTAATCAACCCCTTCCCTTCCCTTCCCCCGCCCTCCCTCTCCTCTTCCCCCATAAAAAAAAAAAAAGCAGTCCGCTAATGGCATCAACTCCCATACCGGATGTACTCAAACTTCTGCCATCGCGTAAGGAGAGTCATCCGTCTTTCGCGACAAAAAAAAAAAAAGCTCGGGCCAGGGGAGTAATCACTTTATGATAAATACTTCCGATTTCAATTCAAGGTGATATGAGACGCCAACGTTTGTCGTGAGGTTTTTTATTATTATTATTATTATTATTATTATTATTATTATTATTATTATCATTATTATCAAAAAACAAAAGAGTGAGATTATTTTCTTTCGTCATTAAAATGGAGACATTATTATTATTATTATTATTATTATTATTATTATTATTATTATTATTATTATTATTATAAAAAATTAAGAGTAAGATTCTTTTCTGCCGTCATTAAAATGGAAACTCATCTTTTTATGTATTTTGAAAAATTAATTATGATAACATTTTTGTGTTTATGATGAAGATAATAGCTGTAGGCTTTAATAATTATTTTATAAGAAACAGGAATTATTGTCTATTTCAGTGATTATATAATACCGCTTAATCTTACTCTTATTATAGTTGCTATGACAAGAAATAATGCCTTGAAATTTTTGTAATTATTACCAAGATGAAGGATAGATTTCATATTTCTGTGATATGGAAAAAAAATGTCTTTAATATTTTTATCATCAAAACAAAAAATTGATTTGGCAGGTTTTGTGATGTTTTGATTCTTTGTCATTTTAATGATTTACACAACGAAAGTGACTTTGCATTTTCTTCCAGTGATGACAAAAATAAAGAATGCCTTCGGATGTCTGAGATCTACCAACAAAAATTGTATCTTTAAATCTCTGAGTTAAATGGAAGAAAAATTGTGATAAAACAAGTAAAAAATGATACGAAGTTTCTTCTGCGCAATCGAGTTTTCTGCACAGCCGCTATATAACGTATAATCACGGCCACCGAAAACAGATCTATCTTTCGGTGGTCTCGGTATAACAACGTATGAGCCGTGGCCCATGAAACTTTAACCACGGCCCGGTAGTGGCGTATCCTATATCGTTGCCAGAAGCACGATTATAGCTAACTTTAACCTTAAAAAAATAAAAACTACTGAGGCTAGAGGGCTGCAGTTTGGTACGTTTGATGACTGAAGGGTGGATGATCAACATACCAATTTGCAGCCCTCTAGCCTCAGTAGTTTTTAAGATCTGAGGGCGGACAGAAAAAAGTCCGGGCAGAATAAAGTGCGGACGGACAGACAAAGCCAGCACAATAGTTTTCTTTTACAGAAAACTAAAATTCTCTTGTATTTTCTCCCATACGTAAAACAACACATAAAGAGGTAAACCGGGTACTAAGACAGCATAATAAATCAAGAATAAAGACCCGAAAAAGGAATTAAAAAAGATTAACAAAAACAAACTCTATGGAGCTTAAAAGAAAAACATTACTACTTTCCGTTTCTATGTTTTTCCTATTTTCAAAGACGGGCATTTTATTCTGGGAAGGTTTTTATCTAGTTGTTAGTCTTTTTTTGTCTCTTTAATAATAATATAAGGGAGAAAGGTCACATATTAAGGTAAGTTTATTGTCAATTGAATTAAGCTGACGTATTCATTATTTTTATCTTAACATGCATAAAGAGGGTCTCCTTCTCAGCGATAATAATAATAATAATAATAATAATAATAATAATAATAATAATAATAATAATAATAATAATAATAATAATAATAAAATAAATTTATTATATAATGAATTCCGCTGATGTATTCATTATTTTGAACTGAATATGCATAAGAGAGAGCTTACTTTACAACAACAACTATAATAATAATAATAATAATAATAATAATAATAATAATAATAATAATAATAATAATAATAATAAAGTAAATTTATTATAAATTGAAATCCACTGATGCATTCATTACATTGAACTGAATATGCATAAGCGAGGTTCTCCTTTGCAGCAACTATAATAATAATAATAATAATAATAATAATAATAACAGAACGCAATGCCATGCATATACATTTCAGTATCTGCCATACATGGGGAAAGGACACTGCACAATGATATAAAAACTTGTACACAGGAGGAGGCATCTGTACCTGTAATCAGTATCTCCGTTACCTTATAAACACATGAGTAAATCCATAAGGCAAGCGGGTTTTATTTCCAAATAAGTAAAACATGTTCATAAATATTCCATCGCTCCATAATTATGGCGCGGATATCAGAAGCCAATTACTGAATTGGATTAAATATAGAATTTAGCCCAAAGGCCAAGCACTGCGGCCTATGAGGTCATTCAGCGCTGAAACGGAAACTGACAGTGAAGAGGTTTGAAAGGCGTAACAGGAGGAAAACCTCAAAGCAGTTGCACTATGAATCAACTGTTAGGAGAGGGTGGAAAGCAAGATGGAGGAAAGAGAATATGAAAGGAGGTACAGCAAAAGGAACAAAAGGGGTTACAGCTAGGGGTTGAAGGCAGGCTGCAAAGAACCTTAAGTAATGCCTACAGTGCACCAAATGAGGTGCACTGACGCCACTAACCCCTTTACGGGATAGAAGCCAGGTAAGGTCAATCCACAATTCAGGGTACCAAATTCAGACCGTGTTTGGCTTAAGCCCTGCTACACGGAAACGGACAAAGGCGATTTAATCTATGCCAATAAGAGATTTTTTCGTTTTTTTTTTTAAGTTTTTGATTATTGAATAAAAGGGTATTCAATGCAACTTTTAAAAAAGGAGGGGCTGATAAAAAAGGAGGGGTAAACAGAAGGGAGATACGAAGTGATAATTGCACCTTGCCTCTTGAATAGAGATAATTGGTGACTGACTTACATAGTAGAACATTTACTCAGAGTATAATAATAATAATAATATAATACGAAGTGATAATTGCACCTTGCCTCTTGAATAGAGATAATTGGTGACTGACTTACATAGTAGAACATTTACTCAGAGTATAATAATAATAATAATAAATAATAATAATTGCACCTAATCTTGAATAGAGATAATTGGTGACTGACTTACATAGTAGAACATTTACTCACAGTATATAAAAAATAGAGATATCATGGTAATAATACTTAATAATAACAGATCACCACTTTCACTTAATTACTCACTATATAAAAATAATAGATATCATGGTAACGGACTAATTAATAGATCCTCAGTGTATTATTAATAATAATAATAATAATAATAATAATAATAATAATAATAATAATAATAAATGCCACCACTTTAACTTCACTACTAAGTACAAAAAG
>NC_089788.1:5935501-5945501 GCF_040412425.1 Macrobrachium rosenbergii | reverse complement strand
GCAAATGAATCAGCCACACATAAAATCACATACATACATACAAACATCCACATTCACCCTTCAAAGTCTACATAAAACACAAGCACACGAATCAGCCCCACCTGAAACCACACACACATTCACCATGTATGTCATAAAAAAACACACACACACACGCTCACACAAATACTATATATCTCCCAGGCGCACATCCACCACATACATCCAACCAAGTCCACCATCCATCCTCACATGCATCATTATGTGGATGGAACACCCTGGAACACCCTTCTCCAACACATTTACATCTATCACTGACCCACAATGCATCTTTCGCCTGCGGCATTACAATAACAAAGCGGCCACGACCTCACTTGTCAACGTGTGTGTCCGCACGCACAGGCACACACACACACACACATATACACAAGGCCCAGTCTCCCAAAACCCCCAAATACGCTCGTACGTACGTACGGACGGACAGACGCGTGGTGGTGTACCTTGTAGTATGACTCATAGGTCGCGAAGTGACTGGCGAATAGGGATAATGGGCTCTACCAGCGAGAGGAAGAAACGAAGGGCGGAGGAGGGAGGAAGGAGAGAAGGTAGTAGGAGGGAAAAGTAGGGGGGGAGTAGTGAGGAAGTGAAAAAGCGTGAGGGAAAGGGGGTAATTTCAAGAGAGAACCCAGAGTAAGGGGTGAGGAGAAAAAATCCGAATTGCAAACAGGTGAATCGATCTGTAAATAGTGTAAATAGAGAGAGAGAGAGAGAGAGAGAGAGAGAGAGAGAGAGAGAGAGAGAGAGAAGAAATAACTTAATAACATCTCAACGCAATTCCAAGGCAACATTCTGGAAGATCTGTTGGGAAGGTTGAATTAAAGATATGAGAGAGAGAGAGAGAGAGAGAGAGAGAGAGAGAGAGAGAGAGAGAGAGAGAGAGAGAGAGAGAGAGAGAGGGTAATAACGTAATAATATCCCAATACACTTCCACGACAACATTCTGGAAGGTCTAATCTGAGGGGCAGATGGAATTAAAGAAGAAAGTGTGGACTTATGCCAGGCCCCAATTTGCGTAATCTCTTGCGCATATGCGCACAGTACAGTAAACGCCTCGAAATCTTAAAAAGGGATTCAAAATAAATAAAAGCTGTACAAGACAAAGAAACAAAATGCTAATGGCGTGTCGTCCAGAGAACTCAAATTTTCATCAGCAGAGTGATGCACGATAAGTGTTCTAAAACTTTAACAACAATTCCCAGGGATAAAAAATATAACAGTTTCACAAAAGATGGGTGAACAATATTACAAAACACGACACTATGCACCAAAGCATACATACACACATAATATATATACATACATACATTTATATATATATATATAATATATATATATATATATATATATATATATATATATATATATATATATATATATATATATATATATATATATATATATACATATATAGATACACACAATAAAATTACGTACTTATGTTAAATATGATTTCATCAAAATACAGATAACGTTTTAATCATAAACGATTATATAATTACGTACTTACACTAAAATATTTCATCAAAAACTCCGATAAAATTCCAATAACCTACAAATTACGAACCTGTATAATAAATTAAATCATGGCAATAACGTACATTAGCACTTTCTTCATTATCATCACCATTACCAGACGCACGATCATCGCTAACTTTAACCTAAAATCAAATAAAAACTACTGAGGCCAGAGGGCTGCAATTTGGTATGTTTGATGATTGGAGGGTGGATGATCAACATACCAATTTGCAGTCCTATAGCTTCAGCAGTTTTCAAGATTGTGGGCGGACAGAAAAAGTGCGGACAGACACACAAAGCCGTCACAATAGTTTTCTTTCACAGAAAACTAAAACCAACGCTAATAAAAATATAGATTACTTCTGTACCTAAAACCAACGCTAATAAAAATATAGATTACTTCTGTACCTAAAACCAACGCTAATAAAAATATAGATTGCTTCTGTACCTTAGAAAACACACATTCCTTACGCCAAGAGGGCGAGTACTGCTATCATAATAATCATGCTAAAACATTCATCACGACTACAGAGGGCGTAAATCACTCCCAGGGACGCTCTCGCGGGATGGATGTTCATTCCGTCTTTACTTTTCGAGATAAAAACATTATATTTCTCTCTCTCTCTCTCTCTCTCTCTCTCTCTCTCTCTCTCTCTCTCTCTCTCTCTCTCTCTGTGAAGGATTTTCTCACAAGACGGACTTCTGAACTTCTATCTTTACTTTTCGATAAAAATATTATCTCTCTCTCTCTCTCTCTCTCTCTCTCTCAGTCGTCTCATAGCTTGGTGGCGCGCGTGTGTTCACTGCTCCCCCAAAAATTCTCACCCCAATGGGGTGAAACCCTCCCTAATGGTTTCAAAAGATTCTATATTATTATTTCATTAAGTTGCAAATTAACATTTTCATCTTGATTTAAAAAAAAAACAAAAAAATGTTTTCTACCTTAAAAATTGTCGACATAAAGCAGTTAATATTAACATTAATACTCTCTCTCTCTCTCTCTCTCTCTCTCTCTCTGAAGGATGATCTCACAGGATGGGCTCTGAACTTCCATCTTTACTTCTAGAGATAAAAACACTCCTCTCTCTCTCTCTCTCTCTCTCTCTCTCTCTCTCTCTCTCTCTCTCTCTCTCTCTCTCTAATAATGTCCTCACAATGGTCGGCCCTCATTCAATCTGAAAACCAGCAACAAGAGATCTCCCATAAGCATAATGGTGACAACCATGCTAACACGTTCCTTTTGAATAGTCGATCAGCTGACATTGTCCTCAGCTGACTTACAGATGTCATGGTATCATGTCTAATCTGTATACTAAGGGGAGAGAGAGAGAGAGAGAGAGAGAGAGAGAGAGAGAGAGAGAGAGAGAGAGAGAGAGTAGGAGGAGGAGGGATGCCTCCAATCGATGCTAATTTTTATCAGTCAAAACCAGTTACAGACCTACGCACGGACATATTGCAACTGAGAAGTTTAAACATTTTGCAGCCGTAGTAAGAAATGTTGCAATCGTACTATGAAGCGCGTAAAAAAATGAGTATCATAAAAATATTAATTTCTTAACGAATATAAACAAAAAATTATACAAAAAAAATTAGCTCTTTGCAAAAATCTCGTTACTTCCTTAACGAACGTACACCAAAAGAGACCAATCAATAAGCAATACCTTCTAACTAAAAATAAATAAAAGCAAAAACACAGAGCTAGCACACGCGAGCAAGACATAAATCAAACCGATGAATCGTACACCACAATCACGACTTTGCAAGTAATGTGATTTTGATGATCTATTGCAGAAGAGAGAAAAAAAATATATAGTTATTGCTTTGGAACCGCGAACCCAAAAATCTCTGTATATATTCGAAAACTTCTGTTTAAAATAAAAGTTCGAAAGAAGTTACAGTAACTGCATTTCTAAAAAGTCAACTTTAATTTAATGTGGCCGTTAAGGACCTTAACAACGATACGGCTAGACGGAAAGGACCTCCGAGCTCGCTTAAATAAACAAAACGGCTCTCCAGAGCTCGCAATCCCTGGGCGTTACAAGCGCTATATAACGACATAAACAACAGCGGACCCAACTACTGAATCTCTCTCGCTCTCTCTCTTTCTTTCTTTCTCTCTTTCTCTCTCTCTCTCTCTCTCTCCCTTTCCCAAATAGATACAGGACCAACATAGCAACACTCGAGGGGGTAAAGGCCACAGACAGACACGCAGACATACAACCAACACCTACAGTACTCGAGACAGCAGCCTCAGCAGACGACGGCTGTGAGCTGGGAGAGGTGGCGTAGAGCAAGGTGGTAGTGTATGCCCCGAGTATCTCTCCTCCACTCAGGTCGAACCTTGGGCGCTAATATGGGCAAAGGGAATGCCCCGTTGGAGGGGGAGGAAGAAGAGGAGGAGGAGGAGGTAAGAGAGGGAGTAAGGATGCGGAGTGAGGTGGAAAGACAGGATCAATCCTTTACCCCCCTCCCACCCTCTTTTGGAACATGCGGGGGAACACTAAAGGCCGACACCTACTGACAAGTTTTAAAATCTTTGTCCGGAAGTTTTACGAATGCATCTAAGAGCCTCCCCGCCCCCCATTTTTTTTCTTGTTGTGGATGCAAGCGTCTGTTCTAATGTGACTCAAGATAAAAATAAATATTAAAACAACACACACACACACACACACAAACACACAAAGGTACACTCGTACACACACGAAGTGAATTTCAGCTTCTCATCTGTGCGATGATGTGACACTCGCCCTACACCATAGGTGTCCTGAAAATACGACAATTTCAGCCGCTATAAATTACGTGCCCGAACGAGGGTTTGGCATTAAGAGAGAGAGAGAGAGAGAGAGAGAGAGAGAGAGAGAGAGAGAGAGAGAATTCAAATCTTTATTTCCAATTTCCATTGGTTACTCACATACAATCTTACAATAAAGAGAGAGAGAGAGAGAGAGAGAGAGAGAGAGAGAGAGAGAGAGAGAGAGAGAGAGAGAGAGAGAGAGGTCAAATTCAAATCTTTATTTCCAGATTCCATTGGTTACTCACATACAGTCTTACAATACAGAGAGAGAGAGAGAGAGAGAGAGAGAGAGAGAGAGAGAGAGAGAGAAGAGAGAGAGAGAGAGAGAGAGAGAGAGAGAGAGAGAGAGAGAATTCAATTCAAATCTTTATTTCCAATTTCCATTTGTTACTCACATACAATCTGACAATACAGAGAGAGAGAGAGAGAGAGAGAGAGAGAGTTTAAAAGGCCACTTCTATTACTCATCAAGAGGTAAAAACCAGCCCAACCACCGTTTTATAGGACGACGGATGAACATGTAGGTTAGGCCGGACAAAAATCCGATTGAACGGAACGACTTGAGCTGAGCGAGTCGGAGATACGATCAAATGACCGAAGGAAAACGACTCAACGAACGTGATTAAAACTTAAACGACTTAATGAACGTGATTAAAACTTCAACGACTTAACAAACGTGATTAAAACTTAAGTTAACAGAAGAATCAATGGTTTAAAATTTATGTTAACAGAAGCATCGATGATTCAACACTCAAGTTACTAGAGGCATCGATGGTTCAAAACTTATGTTAACAGAAGCATCGATGGTTCAAAACTTAAGTTAACAGAAGCATTGATGGTTCAAAACTTAAGTTAACAGAAGCATCGATGGTTCAAAACTTGAGTTAACAGAAGCATCGATGGTTCAAAACTTAAGTCGCCAGAAGCATCGACGATTCAAAACTTAAGTTAACAGAAGCATCGACGATTCACAACTTGAGTTAACAGAAGCATCAATGATGACTGGAAGTAATTTAAACAAAAGTCTTATACTCTTCGTCCACAGAAAACATATTTTATCCAATTTATATAGACTTACACCTTCAGAGGACAAGCGCCGGTGACGGCACCACCTATAGTTTCTTTCAAGAAACATGCATAACTACGCGGATGAGAGAGAGAGAGAGAGAGAGAGATAAACCACAAGACGGCTAACGAGTAAAATAAAAAAAAGTTTGAATCACTAGATAGTAATCAACTTACTAAAAACATCACAATTTTGAAGAGCAAGATTATGTAGGCACTTCTTGACTAATTAATTATGTATATATATATAAACAGATCTGTTAATATATATGCGTATATATAAATACCTATTTATTTATTTATATTATAAACAAGATCCAATTATAATGGCATAAAGACTCTTAAAACATGTTTGTTTATAAATTAAAAAGGATTTAGATTCAAATCGTACTCGAAACATAAGGCTTAAAAAACCCACCCAGTTTAGAATCTGAGAGAGAGAGAGAGAGAGAGAGAGAGAGAGAGAGAGAGAGAGAGAGAGAGAGAGAGCGCATGCGCATGCAAACACACACATACACCGGCAGGGACAGACAATGAGCTCAAACACCCAAGAAAAAGTCTTGGTCAGTACGTGGGTGGTAGAGACACATGGGCGGCTACCAATCCCTACTATATAAGGAAGAGGTAGACACGCCCTAATGCATACCCATTCCTCTCTCTCTCTCTCTCTCTCTCTCTCTCTCTCTCTCTCTCTGTCCTGTATGCGTGTGTGTGTTTAGAAAACCTCCCTTTCGCCCAACTGTGTTTAGATACAATTTTCTCTCATTCTACGCTCCCTGTTTTCCTTCAATGTTTAGGCGTCTTTGACGATACCCGAGGGACACATGAAGACTGTTACTATCTCTCTCTCTCTCTCTCTCTCTCTCTCTCTCTCTCTCTCTCTCTCTCTCTCTCTCTCTCTCCTATTGCCTCGTCTCCCTGTCCCTTTCCTAGTCTTTCCTCTATACCTTTACTCTCTCTCTCCATCTCTCTCTCCTATTACGTCGTCTCTCTCTCTCTCTCTCTCTCTCTCTCTCTCTCTCTCTCTCTCTCTCTCTCTCTCTCTCTTCTATACTTCGATCAGCTAATACCAGAAAGCTTCCCTGCTTCCGTAATTGGGGGAAATCAATTCCACGTGGATGAGAAAAAAAAAAACAACATTAATTGCAAACTTTCTCTCTCTCTCTCTCTCTCTCTCTCTCTCTCTCTCCCCTCGTTTCCTTCCATACTTCCCCTCTCATCACGGAAAAAATTACTTCCTCTCATTTATGCTAACGATCGTTCCTGAAACCACGTTGTCAGTGATATTATTTCAATCCAATTTCCCTTCTAATTTATAAGTCCCAAGTCCTTGGATCATAATAATAATAATAATAATAATAATACGAAAGCTTCCTGTATATACCAATATATTACATATATTCTGCTACGGGCTTTATTTTTCCATTTAAGATCACGAGAAACTGATGATATCAAATATAATAATAATAATAATAATAATAATAATAATAATAATAATAATAATAATAATAATAATAATAATAATAATAATAATAATAATAATAATAATAATAATTACAACCACATGTTCCATGAGCTATATATTCTTTACTGAGAAAAATAATAATAATAACAATAATACTAATAATAATAATAATAATAATAATAATTACAACCACTTGTTCCATGAGCTATATATTCTTTACTGAGAAAAATAACTTTATAATAATCAGCAAATATTCATGTTCACTTCACGCCGTCAGGTACACCATGGGAGATTTTGAACGCAGATGACTCATGATTATCTACAGAATTATCTTCGAATAATAATTTCATCTTATAAAACGTACTTTCAGAATTTTATATAATTAATATTCAATTTGTAATAAATACAATTTTCTAGTATTTTTACAGGATTCTGAAAGGGCTTCCTAACATAACGAAGTTCAACATTCCAGTGAAAAAACATTAAGAATTTAAATAACACAAAAAAGTTTCTAAGACAAAATTAATATACGATGTAAATTGCGCTGTTTTGAACACTGCTCCGTAAGGCTCCATTCAAGGCAATTATAAGTAGGAAAATTAAAAGGAGCAGGAACTAACGTGAAGTAATTATTCCTCAGGGTATGACACGGATTAGGCACCGTGATTACACCTTTGGAAATATAATAGGAATAATTAAGTGTCCGTCCATAACGATTTTAACTCGTGTTGCGAAAAGAATTCCGTAATGGTTCAATAGAATTACTTCGAGTATTACAACAGTGGTAAAGAAATCGTAAAATGCGAGGCGGAGAGAGAGAGAGAGAGAGAGAGAGAGAGAGAGAGAGAGAGAGAGAGAGAGAGAGAGAGAGAGAGAGAGAGAGAGATCAAAATACGAAAGGAATGCGAAGTAATAAACGCGTCAAAATCGTTAGTAAAATTAACAGAAAACAAGTAAAATATGCTCCGAAGTTTCTTCGGCGCAATCGAGTTTTCTGCACAGCCGCTACATGCGTATAATCAAGGCCACCGAAAACAGATCTATCTATCGGTGGTCTCGGTATAATGCTGTATGAGCGCGGCCCATGAAACTTTAACCACTGCCCAGTGGTGGTCTATCCTATATCGTTGCCAGAGGAACGTTTATGGCTGACTGTAACCTTAAATAAAATAAAAACTACTGAGGCTAGAGGGCTGCAATTTGGTATGTATGATGACTGGAGGGTGGATGATCAACATACCAATTTGCAGGCCTCTAGCCTCAGTAGTTTTTAAGATCTGAGGCGGACAAAAAAAGAGCCAACGGACAGACAAAGCCGGCGCAATAGTTTTCTTTTCCAGAATACAAAAATTAACAAAAACAAACTAGGACGCGAAAGCGAAGTAAGTACATAAAAATCATAAATACACTGAAACATGCTAATAACCAAACGATTAATATAAAAAAATTAATTTCTTTTACATAATGCAAGATCTCTCCTTCCACAACCGATTTGCATTTGACTGAAATATCTCGTCACGGTCGTTCTGAAATTAAAATCTGAAAACATCTCATCACGGTCTTTGTGAAATTAAAATCCGAAAAGAGGTCTAACAAAAAAAAAATTCTATTTAATAATTTAACCAAAGAGTCTATTTTATAATTTAAAAAAAGTCTATTAAATATTCTAATAAAAGAGCAATTTAATAATTAAATCAAATAAATCTATTTAATAATTTAATTTTAAAAAAAGTCAGTTTCATAATTTTGAAAAGACTATTTAGTAATTTAATAAAGTATTTAATAATTTAATAAAAGCATTTTTAATTATTTTCTTTTAAAAAGTCATTTAATAATTTAATTTTAAAAAGTCTATTTAATAATTTAATTTAAAAAGTATTTAATAATTAATATAAATTCTACTTAATTTAATTTTAAAGTCTATTTAATAATTTAAGATAAAAAAGTCTATTTAATAATGTAATTGAAAAGTATTTAAGAATTAAATAAAAGTCTATTAACAAATAAATAAAAAGCCTATTTAATAATTTAATTTTAAAGCCTATTTAATAACCTAATAAAGTCTAATAATTTTAAAAAGTCTACTTAATAAAGAGAAGTCTAATTAAGATTTAATAATTTAATAAAGTATTTAAATAATTTAATAAAAAGTATTTTTAATAATTTTATTTTAAAAAGCCTATTTAATAATTTAATTTAAAAAAGTCTATTTAATACTTTAATTTAAAAAAGTATTTAATAATTAATATAAATTCTATTTAATAATTTAAGTTTAAGGTCTATTTCATAATTTAATTTAAAGAAGTCTATTTAATAATTTAATTGAAAAAGTACTTAATAATTAAATAAAAGTCTATTAATAAATAAATAAAAAGTCTATTTAATAATTTAATTTTACAGTCTATTTAATAACCTAATAAAGTCTTTAATACTTTTAAAAAAGTCTACTTAAAGAGAAGTCTACTTAAAATTTAATAAAAAAAATCTATTCGATAATTTAATAAAAAAAAAGTCTATTCAACAACTTCACAATGTAACTTACAGAAGTCTATAAGAAAGGGAGGTTAGGTAACCTAGTCCATAAGAAAGGGAGATTGAAAAAACACAACAAAGGCAAAAGATTAATAAACAAAAAGGTCGCAGGAACAACGGACTCTAAACCCCTAATCGCCCACAAAAAAAAAAAAAAAAAAAAAAAAATAAAAATAAAAAAAGAAAAAGTGATCAAGACATAAAAGCGCAACGTCTTTACCTCGGGGAAACGGTACCGATCACCCAACGCTCTTTCACAATTATCCATTTTAAGATATAATTATACAGGTTGGCGTCCCTAAAAGGGAGCCTTAATGGCAAGAACATGGGGAAGAAAGAGAGAGAGAGAGAGAGAGAGAGAGAGAGAGAGAGAGAGAGAGAGAGAGAGAGGGATGGTGACCGAACTCACATTTAGGTAACCCCACTGGGACTCCCTACCTTGGGGTATGGGGGTATGGGGAGGGGGAGGTAAAACGGGGAAGGACGATGATGATGTTGTTCTTGAGAGAAGAGAAATGAAAAGGCGCCGTTTAAATATCATTTCCCCCACCCCCCTACGGAGCATCAACAACAATTTCCTTGCAACAAAG
>NC_089788.1:5925501-5930501 GCF_040412425.1 Macrobrachium rosenbergii | reverse complement strand
ATATATTACCGATACAAAAAAAAAATTACATATTTTTTAACGAAGTCGCGACCAGGCAGCAAGTACCACATGGGCACGCTAGAGCTATTCTGATTGGTTTATGTTATAAATATGCAGGAAGGTAAAAAAAAAAAAAAAAAAATAATATATATATATATATATATATATATATATATATATATATATATATATATATATATATATATATATAAATGGGGCTTGGGAGATTCTGTGTGTCGAGCCAAGACTGTGAATATGAGCCAGGAGAGAGCCAGGAATATCGAGATGGTATCTCCCCATGAACAGACAACTGGTTCCGAATGGGCTTTTCTGAACAGACATCTGGGTTCGAACGACCCCCACCCCCTTTCCTCTTATGGGGGGGAGGGTGGAGAGGGAGGGGAGTGATTCTGCTATTCAAACAAACAACTTCAAATGAAATTAATAACATATAATCAATGCAATTAATAAGATATGGTCAAGCTTACACTGTACATTATTTATTATTATTATTATTATTATTATTATTATTATTATTATTATTATTATTATTATTATTATTATTATTATTATTATTCAGAAGATAAAGAAATGAAGAGACAAGAGATTATTTATTATAAGTGAAAATAAGATAGATAAATAAATAAACAGATATAATTAATACAAATAATTGAGTAAAATACAAAGTGAAATGCTTTAGAGTAATAATACACTGCGTTTCAATTCAATTAATACCATCTACTGAAATCTACATAATTATAATATATTCAAGTAAAATGTTGGCTAGATTCACCTACACCCGAATGACAAAAATTATTTTCACCATCTGTGATTTTTTTCTTATATATAAAATTAAAGTTTTATATCAAGCCCCTACGTTTTTTCTTCCTCAAGGGTCTTAAATCTGGCACCAAAGACTCTTCAAGAAATCTTGACTTATGTGATAAGACTATTGCGTAATAAAAGGTGGGAAGACGGTAACATTATGGTTAAAAAAAGATGAATTAGGCTCTTAAAACAGATAGCAAGGAGTGTGTCGTCCACGTACGTGCTTAAAAAAAAAAAAAAAAAAATATATATATATATATATATATATATATATATATATATATATATATATATATATATATATAATATATATAATATGTGTATGTATATATATACATATATATATACATAAATATATATATATATATATATATATATATATATAATATATATATATATATATATATATATATATATATATATATATATATATATATATATATATATACATACATATAAAATTGACCATGGTACAAAGTCAACAGCATCCACCAACAGCATTTACTACAGCGACAAGAAAACAAAATTTTAAATATGCACCATTTGAAAAATACAAAGTTACCTACCTCACAGAAAAAAAAAATAAGCGAAATACGAAATATTATTCCAAGAATTCCCGTAAACACTCTTTCTACTCATAATTTATTCCGCTGATACTCCTGAAATAACATGAAGCGTGCTGTCATCCGTGCTTCGTGCCATGAAGCACAAATGAACATTTTTTTTTAAATATATAAAACATTAAAATGTTAATGTTTACCAGTCCTATGTGTCTCTCCTTCACAATTAAAAATAAGCTATGCTAAAGAACTTTTATCATTTTCAAAATTCCCTGAATATGTAAGTCAAGTAAAAAGTTTCGTGTTGAAATAATTTTACCCCTGAATACCTTGCATATCTGAGCGAAAAAAAAAATATAAGGCATGACTGATATTTTCCCAGTTGGTGTTAATGATATGCTTACGCTCTACGTCCTAATACGTTTGGCGATGTTTTATTCATATCCTTCTCCTAAGCTTCATCACGTACTTGGGCGTCATACTCGCTTCTGAAATGATGTATATTCTCAGAATGTCCTCAAGAATTTCTCTCCAAACTGCCACAAGTAAAAAAAAAAAGATGTAAAAAATGCGTCGAAGTTTCTTCAGCGCAATCGATGTTTCTGTACAGCCGCTACAGCGTATAATCAAGGCCAACGAACATAGATCTATCTTTAGGTGGTCTCGGTATAATGCTGTACGAGCCGCGGCCCATGAAACTTTAACCACGGCACGGTGGTGGCCTGGCCTATGTCGTTGCCAGAAGCACGATTATGGCTAAATTTGACCTTCAGCAAAATAAAAACTACTGAGGCTAGAGGGTTGCAATTTGTTATATTTGATGATTGAAGGGTGGATGATCAACATACCACTTTGCAGCCCTCTAGCCTCAGTAGTTTTTAAGATCTGAGGGCGGACAGAAAAAAGTGCGGACAGAATAAAGTTCGGACGGACGGACAAAGCCGGCACAATAGTATTCTTTTCGGAAAACTAAAAAGGGTTAGATACATTCTTCTTGAAGTTTTCGAAAAAAAAAAAAACTCGAAAAAACATTAAATGATTTTCTCTGGCATTTCAAGTACTGACGGGAAAAATACCTGTTTCTGACATAAAAATATCTTAAATCAATATACAGCTTTGTATCCCGTGACGTATAAGCTTATCATAAATCACTCAGTTCAAATTAATTTGTGGTCCATAAATAGACAAGTTCTGTCTTCATTATCCAGTCATGACAGAGCGTTCCTAATACATTATTGTCAGACACAGACAATGTTATGTATGTTTAAACAAAACACTGAATATATATATACATATATATATATATATATATATATATATATATATATATATATATATATATATATATATATATATACATACTGTGCGTGTGTGTGAGCGCGCGCACGCCTGTCTTCTCCAAAGAGCTGCAACAAGCCAGTTGTAAACTGAGTGAGAAAGGCAACTTTCCAAGACTAACTGGGTGCAATGTATTACACTCTACAAGGTCGTCGTTTGCCATACTAAAATTTCAAATCAATGATTTCAATACCTTCATAGCCTAACTTTGCCCGAAAGTAGGCTTCGAGAATGTACTCAGAGACGAAGCTCCTGCCCATTCCCAAAAAAAAAAAAAAATGCCCGATCTTTCTAAGATTGTAACCATTATCTTCGAAACGGATACTACAAAAATATTTTTTTGCAGAAAAGGCATCAACGTTTCTTACAATTTTGGATTAATTTAAAAAGTTTTTTCAAAAGATCGCAAGAATTAAAACAATGTTTAAGAAAAATCTCAAAAGAAATAAAATTTTCACATTTTCACTTCAAATTCTGCTTTCTGATTTTACATAAATGAATCATTACCTATATGACATTCACATAATTAGACTACCAAGTTATTGAACGCTTTTGTTTTGTGGCTCAGGACATTAGATACTGTACTGTTCTTATGTAATGGACTACCATTATTTATCCCCCGTAGGAGAGTAGTGGAGTCAGTGCACCTTGTGCGGGGCACCGTAGGCATTACTTAAGATTCTTTGCAGCGTACCTTCGGCCCCTAGCTACAACCCCTTTCGTTCCTTTCATGCACCTGTTTTCATATTCTCTTTCTTCCATCTTACTTTCCAACCTCTCATAACAACTGATTCATAGTGCAACTGCGAGGTTTTCCTCCTGTTACACCTTCCAAACCTTTTACTGCCAATTTCCGTTTCAACGCTGAATGACTTCATAGGTCCCAGTGCTTGGCCTTTGGCCTAAATATCGTATCACCTTTATTTATTAGGCCAATAATGCCTTCATTAAGAACAACTCTGTTCCATTTATATATATAATTATCAGTCGGGCAATACACACTACAACATATATAGTGTATATATATATATATATATATATATATATATATATATATATATATATATATATATATATATATATATATATATATATATATATATATATATCCGCAAACAATTGGAACCGCAAAAGTTCAAGTGAAGAAGCAATGCATTGCCACCCTAAAACAATTCTCCTTTCATTCTATAACTTACTTTCCATTTTTTCTACTTATTTATTAATTTGTCATTTACTTTTTCTTTTCTAACGCCATACTTATAACTTTAACATTCCAGGTTGAATCTCAAGCTGATGGCCAATGGGGGCTTACTCCATATGCATAGGGTTCATCTGAATAATAATAATAATAATAATAATAATAATAATAATAATAAATAAATAAATAAAATATAAATACCAATTACAGTATTACTAATCCGCAAAGAGAGGCAATACCCACCAAAAGAAAAAACACAAAAGCATAAATAAATAATAATAATAATAATGATAATAATAATAATTAATAATAATAACTAAATTAATAGAAATAATATAATAATAATAATCCACAGAGCGAGGCAATATCCACCAAACGAAAAAAACAAAAGCATAAATAAATAGAAATAATAATAATAATAATAATAATAATAATAATAATAATAATAATTAAGTAAACAGAAATATATAATATTATAATAACCCAGAGAGCGAGGCAATACCCACCAAACAAAAAAAAAAAAAAAGCAAAATGAAACAATAAAAAAAAAAATAGAAGAAACAGTCGCCACAACTCATGACTGTCATTAAGTAGCAATCAAAGAGCCCGTTGAGACACAATGACTATAATTAAGAGCGATGGAGGTTCCCCATCAACAAACGTCCGCTGTCTTTTATTACCGATACAATGGAAAAAATAATGACATTGTTTGAATTCCCCGGCGCCCATTCGTGTCTGTGTGTTTGTCTGCTGTTACACTTGTTCCGCTTCCCACGTCATTATCTCTCTCTCTCTCTCTCTCTCTCTCTCTCTCTCTCTCTCTCTCTCTCTCTCTCAAATGGTTGGGTATAAACAATTGCTTTCATTAATTTTATTTTCATATTTGCATCCACTCGTTCACTCTAAAATAATCTCTCTCTCTCTCTCTCTCTCTCTCTCTCTCTCAAATGGTTGGGTATAAACAATTGCTTTCATCAGTTTTATTTTCATATTTACATCCACTCGTTCAGCACTCTAAAATAATCTCTCTCTCTCTCTCTCTCTCTCTCTCTCTCTCTCTCTCTCTCTCTCTCTCT
>NC_089788.1:5918001-5920501 GCF_040412425.1 Macrobrachium rosenbergii | reverse complement strand
ATATATATCATCATCCAGGTGCCATATCCCCAAGGACATCAGCAATCATGGCTCGCCACTCCTCTCTATTTCCAGCACTCTGCAGCAACCGAGCTGCAGACATTCTTCCTCCAGTCATTCTCACCGATCCATCCATATATTTTTTTCTAGGTCGTCCTCTCGGCCTCCTTCCATTGATTTTACCAGTGAGAGAGAGATGTTCTAGGTCTTGTCTTCTCACTATGTAACCCACATATGTTTAGTATATATAAATATACACATATAAATATACACACACACACACAATAATGTGATCACTCTTTTCCCACACAATCATCCGCTGTCATCCAGCATTCCCTAGCAATCTCAACCACAAAGGAACGACTCTGCGTAATTCTATAAATAAGTGCAAAGGTCACAAAAAATGTGTGGTACTCAAGGTCCATTTAAATCGGCATGATTAAGCACGAAAACATTATTCCCTTGAGAAACTCTCGCCGGCAGAGAGAGAGAGAGAGAGTGAGTCTTGAAATGTACATTATTCAACTCTATAATTTTTATTCCAAATATGACGAATAGCGATAAAGTTACGTTTTAGTCACACAAAGAGAGAGAGAGAGAGAGAGAGAGAGAGAGAGAGAGAGAGAGAGAGAGAGAGAGAGAGAGAGAGAGATTCTTAACAAGAGTATTATTCGATCTTTAAATCTTATTCCAAATATGACGACTAACGATAAGAGTACGTTTTAGTCAGAATAAGAGAGAGAGAGAGAGAGAGAGAGAGAGAGAGAGAGAGAGAGAGAGAGAGAGAGAGAGAGAGAGAGAGAGACTTTATCACACGCAAACTCAACTTCATTCTTGGACATGTATAATTCTGTACCATAAATTTTATCCCAAACATGGAACAAAACTAAGCGAGTACATGTATGTTTCAGAGAGAGAGAGAGAGAGAGAGAGAGAGAGAGAGAGAGAGAGAGAGAGAGAGAGAGAGAGAGAGAATGTTTATTCGCACCACACTCCATTTGTGAATAAACATGAGTACTTTACATATCGTTACGAATCCTTTCCTAAAAAAAACACACAGGAAAATCCTTTTTGGTAAAAAATGAAAAATATTCTTACATCGTGACCATGAGAAGGATCATCATAATAATGATTGTGTCTCTAGTTTTCTGCAAAAGAAAACTATTGTGCCGGCTTTGTCTGTCCGTCCGCCCTCAGATCTTGAAAACTACTGAGGCTAGAGGGCTGCAAATTGGTATGCGGATCATCCACCCTCCAATCATCAAACATACCAAATTGCAGCCCTCTAGCCTCAATAGTTTTTATTTTATTCAAGGTTAAAGTTACCCATAATCGTACTTCTGATAGCGATATAGGTACTAACAACATTGGCCACCACCGGACCGTGGCTGAGTTTCATGGGCCGTGGCTGATGCCACAACCGGACAGAAAACTTGATTGTGCCAAAGAAAGTTCGGCGCATTTTTTACTTGTGTTTTTGGGGAGAAAATATTTACAAGTAAAATATTTACTCGAAAATATTTCGAGTAAATAAAAATGCAAGGAGACAAAACTGATGTCCATTCAACTAACTAGATGATAAACAATCATGCTTACAATTTAATAAACAAACAATCAGACATACAATCTCCCTGGCAAATCAATCGTATTCGGCCCACCTCTAGTCAGTATTATTATTATTATTATTATTATTATTATTATTATTATTATTATTATTATTATTATTATTATTATAAAACTGTTTAACCAAACCTGTTTAGGTAAATTATTTTGAACTTCTAAAGAAGTCCATATTATTATTATTATTATTATTATTATTATTATTATTATTATTATCATTATTATTTTTATCATTATTATTTTTATCATTATTATTATTACTACTACTACTACTACTACTACTACTACTACTATTACTACTACTACTTATTATTATTATTATTATTATTATTATTATTATTATTATTATTATCAAATTGTCTAACCTGTTGTAAGTAAAATATTTTGAACTTCTAAAGAAGACCACATTATTATTATTATTATTATTATTATTATTATTATTATTATTATTAAACTGTTTAACCAAACCTGTTGTAAGTAAATTATTCTGAACTTCCAAAGAAGTCCACATTATTATTATTATTATTATTATTATTATTATTATTATTATTATTATTATTATTAATTATTATTAAACTGTTTAACCAAACCTGTTTATGTAAATTATTTTGAACTTCTACAGAAGACACATTATTATTATCATCATTATTACTATTATTATTATTATTATCATGAAACTGTCTAACCAAACCTGTTGTGAGCCAAGATCTTGAACTTCACAAGCATGACTAGTGAAGACTAAATGGATAAGAGTAACATTATGTAACTCGGAGTTTGTTACTTAGTAGGGCTTCTGAGATACACAAAGCCATCATAACATTATGACGTCAGAGATGAATTAAGCGTGAAAACTACTGTTATTATTATTATTGCTACTAAT
>NC_089788.1:5895501-5913001 GCF_040412425.1 Macrobrachium rosenbergii | reverse complement strand
TAAAATCTAGCCGAGAAACAATAAGTAAATAGTAGCTTTCACGGGAGACGGAACTCTTGAGGAGATATACGAAAGAAAAATTACGAAAAAGTAACAAACAAAAAATGACAAACGATGAAAAATAAAAAAAAACCTGGCCAATAAAAAAACAGTTAATAAATAATAACTTTCTGGGAAACAAGGGCAAATAATAACTTCAGAAAAAAAAAATTAACAAATTCTAACATAAAAGAAAACTTGCCAAAAAATTAACGAAAAGTGTTAAAAAAATTAATAAGATTAAATGCTGAAACCTCTAAATATCTGAAAAAAAATCACAAAGAAATTAAAAAAAAAAACTATCAAGAAAATAAAAAACTCCAGAAGTCAAAAAAAAAAAAACTCCCCCCAAAGACAAGCACAAACAAACAAGAGCAGCCCAGGCATTTAAACACACAAACAAACGAACATACACACGAAGAGGGCGACTCCATCAATAAGAGATTCCTCTCTCTCTCTCTCTCTCTCTCTCTCTCTCTCTCTCTCTCATAGATTTTCCTACTTCATCATCTTCGCCTCCCCACCTCTCTCTCTCTCTTAGAATTTCCTATTCCTTCATCACACCTCTCCTCTTAGATTTTCCTACTTCAACAAATCGTCCTCTCTCTCTCTCTCTCTCTCTCTCTAAGATTTTCCTTTCATCATCATCATCCTTTGACTCTCTCTCTCTCTCTCTCTCTCTCTCTCTTTTGATTTTCCTACTTCAACAAATCGTCCTCTCTCTCTCTCTCTCTCTCTCTCTAAGATTTTCCTATTTCATCATCATCCTTACCTCTCTCTCTCTCTCTCTCTCTCTCTCTCTCTCTCTCTCTCCTCTCTCTCTCTCCCCTGGGTATAATGACCAGCTTCTATTTCCAGAGAAATCAGGTGAATAATTTAGAAGATTTACACAAGAATTAATTCTAAGCGCAAGGCGCGGGATATTCAATACCAGAGGGTACCCCTCGCATTAATATTGCATGGAATGGCTCCTGGGGAGGAGGGGTAAGGAGGGGGAGGGGGAGGGGGAGGGGAAAGGGGAAAAGGAAGGTTAAGGGAATCGATAAACAACTGGGTATGGACATATGGAAACATTTTAATATCTATAAATGACAACCACTGCGTATGAATTGAATTGAAGGTAGAATTTAGGCCAAAGGCCAAGCACTGGGACCTATGAGGTCATTCAGCGCTGACAAGGAAACTGACAGTATAAGCTTGAAAGGTGTAACAGGAGGAAAACCTCAAAGCAGTTGCACTATGAATCACTTGTTAGGAGAAGGTGGAAAGTAAGATGGAAGAAAGAGAATATGAAAGGAGGTATAGTAAAAGAACGAAAGGGGGTGCACCTACGGGCCTAAAGAAGGCGCGCTGCAAAGAACATCAAGTAATGTCTACAGTGCACCGCATGAGGCGCACTGTCGGCACTACCCGCCTACAGGAGGTGCTGCCTATGGAAATTTTAGAATGAAAAATAGATAAAAACTAAGAATGGGGTCATAGTTGTGTTGGCAGAGGAACAATAATAATAATAATAATAATAATAATAATAATAATAATAATAATAATAATAATAATAATAATATTATTATTATTATTATTATTATTATTATTATTATTATTATTATTATTATTATTATTATTATTATTATTATCCCTTATCTCCAAAATCCGTATTTCCCGGTAAACGAAAATGATAAAATAAAAAGTTCAGCTGTTTAATGTCATATATACATTTGCAAAGAATGTGTATCCTAAAGTCATTTTATGACGAAGACATACACACACACACACACACACACACACACACACACACACATATATATATATATATATATATATATATATATATATATATATATATATATATATATATATATATATATATATATATATAATCATATATATTATATATTATTTGTGGCGAATGTGACAGCAAGTTCAACCCACAAACTAATTAATGAGAGAATCAGACAGGTGTCTTCCCGAAAGTGCTGTTTATGCATATGATGACTTTAAGCAGTGAGTCAGTTCCCCGTTGATCACTGACTGTTGCACGCCACAGATAGCGTGTGTGTGTAGAGAGAGAGAGAGAGAGAGAGAGAGAGAGAGAGAGAGAGAGAGAGAGAGAGAGAGAGAGAGAGAGAGAGAGAGAGAGAGAGAGAGAGAGAGAGAGAGAGAGAGAGACATAAGTGATTAATACCATCGTGAAAAAGAAAATGTTTCGGGAGATTACTGTGACTACAAAAAGTTTAGTGTCTAGATTTGGGGTCAAGAAATCAAACAAGATTCTCTCTCTCTCTCTCTCTCTCTCTCTCTCTCTCTGAACACTTTCTCGCTGACGTGACACCATGCATAACACTGCGAACAAAGCATAATGTGCTCGGTGAATTACGATATCTCTTAAATCATGTTTTCTTCGCCAGTCACGGTCATAATTCTTTCAGGAATAGTTTGACCAGTGGTGTGAGAAATGGACGAGTTCAGTCATAAAAGTTTTATCACCTGTGAAATATTTAACGACCATTTGGGCGCATGAATTACGGTGTGTAATTACTGAAGTTTTTTTTTTTTCTATGCAATGCTGCTATCTCGTTCCGAATTAGCAACTCTGTTCGTGTGCTTCAACTTTCTACCGGCGATAAGGGGCTCTCTTCCCCCTCCCCCTACCCTCCGTCCTCATCCTCCTCCTCCTCCTCGTCGTCGTCGTCCTTCTCCTGATACCCTTCATCCTCCTCGTCCCCCTCCCCCCCTCCCTCCTCGTCGTCCTCCTCCTCCCTCCTTGTCGTCGTCCTCCTCCTCCCCTCCCCGTCCCCGTCCTCCCCTCCCCGTCGTCGTCGTCCTCCTCCTCCCCGTCCTCCTCCCTCGTCGTCGTCCTCCCACCTTCCTCCTCGTCGTCGTCCTCCTCCTCCTCCCTCCTCATCCTCCTAGCCCTCGTCGTCCTCCTCCTCCTCACCCCTCGCTCCTCGTCGTCGTCCTCTTCCTCCTCCCCCTCCCTCCTCGTCGTCCTCCTTCTCACCCCTCGCTCATCGTCGTCGTCATTATCCTCCTCACCCCTCCCTCCAAGTCGTCCTCCTCCCCCCTCCCTCCTCGCCGTCGTCATCGTCCTCCTCCTCCTCCCACCTCCCTCCTCCTCGTCGTCGTCGTCCTCCCCTCATCCCCACTCCCTTGTCGGCGTCGTCGTATACTCCTCCTCCCCCCTCTCTCCTCGTAGTCGTCGTCGTCGTCCTCCTCCTCCTCCATCTAGATGCTTTACGTCTAAACTTTCCTAATTTCCCTCTAAAGCTTCCTCGACCCACCTATTGTAGCCTCGCGACCTCATTTGCCTTCTCCAGTCGCCAATATGGCCTCGGTATGCCACGGTATGCCATCTCCCACCGAGAGAAGTAGAGGAGAAATCACCTCTTATTGATTAAGAAAAGGAGAAGAAAAAAAATTCCTCGTGTTTTGCTTTCGTCAGTCATTCTGGTTCCAGACGACGGATTACAGTCTTTATCCTTGATTGTTAATGAAAATGCAAATCAGAGATCCGAATAAAAAACAAGAAATCGAGTTTTCTGTACAGCGTATAATCAAGGTCACCGAAAATAGATCTATCTTTCGGTGGTCTCGGTATAATGCTGTATGAGCCGCGGTCCATGAAACTTTAACCATGGCCCGGTGGTGGCCTGTCCTATATCGTTGCCAGAAGCACGATTGTGGCTCACTTTAACCTTAAATAAAATCAAAACTACTGCGGCTAGAGAGCTGTAATTTGGTAAGTTTGATGATTGGAGGGTGGATGATCAACATAACAATTTGCAGCCCTTTAACCTCAGTAGTTTTCAAGATCTGAGAGCAGACAGAAAAAGTGCGGACAGAATAAAGTGCGGACGGACAGACAAAGACAGAAAAGTAGTTTTCTTTTACATAAAACTAACAAGTTTCTTCAGTGCAATCGAGTTTTCTGTACAGGGTATAATGCTATAAGAAACTCTCTATGTGCTGCAGTATGAAACTCAGCCACGACCGGGAAGCGCTCAGTTGCTCCCCAGATGCAGTCAAGTGAAGGTTCGTCGGCAGCTGGCACCTCTGACGGTACCAGACGCACGATCATGGCTAACTTTAACCCTAAATAAAATAAAGACTACTGAGGCTAGAGGGCTACAATTTGGTATGTTTGATGATTGGAGGGTGGATGATAGAACATACCAATTTGCAGCCCTCTAGCCTCAGTAGCTTTCAAGATCTGAGGGCGGACAGACAAACTGCCATCTCAAGTGTCTCGTGGGGTCCTTCCAGAAAGAAACTCTACTTTATTTATCATGGGGAGCATATATAGTCAAATTACATGAATAAAAATCGCATCCCACACCCAAAGGCACGCGCGAGCGCACATACACACGCACACACATACATAAACATACAAACACACACAAAAAAAGAAAATTATCGATGGTGCAACGGTTTCTTCATACGCTTTATATTTAGTTCCAAGGCCGAAGGGATTATTCTCTCTCTCTCTCTCTCTCTCTCTCTCTCTCTCTCTCTCTCTCTCTCTCTCTCTCTCTCTCTCATGGTTTGAAGTCTCGAACCACACGAAGAGGGACGAATAGGCGTGTTCCCTAAAATCTAGCATATTGACCTAAACAGTAAGTTAGTCTTCCTGTCATGAGAGAGAGAGAGAGAGAGAGAGAGAGAGAGAGAGAACATCTCTCAGTCAGTCTGTATACCATCAAAACGGTTGGACCTTGACGAGGCAATCCTTCTCCCAACTGGGATGAAAAGATTCATAATATATGTCTCTCTCTCTCTCTCTCTCTCTCTCTCTCTCTCTCTCTCTCTCATGACAGGAGAACTAACTTACTGTTTAGGTCAACTTATATATATGCTAGATTTTAGGGAACACGCCTATTCGGCCCCTCTATCTATCTATCTACATATATATGTATGTATATATATATATATATATATATATATATATATATATATATATATATATATATATATATATATATATATATATATATATATATATAAACTGTATATATATACATGTATATATATTTAATATATAAACATACATACACACACCTTTATATATATATATATATATATATATATATATATATATATATATATATATATATAATGTCTGTCTGGTGTGTGTGTAGACAAGACAACGCTGCCTATCAACCAAGAAAGACCCCACGACAAACAAAGCTTCCTTTAAAAAAAAAATCACCACCATCATTAACAATTTATTTTTTTCGATACAACTTTAACCTGAAAGTCTGTTGGCAGAAGAAAGATTGTCCGAATCTTTCCCGAACTTCATTACGATTTTTCTTTCTATTTTACAAGATCTGACTTATTTTTTTTTTTCAAGACCTTAAATACATATTGTCTTTAGCAGTGCATCTATTCACACATTCATGATTCTCTTTTGGGCTACTGATGTTGGAATTTCAGTATTTCTCTTTCTAGATTCCAGGAACTTTTCTAGAAACTGCAAGATTGGGGATTTCTTTGTGCATTTTCCTCTCGATAACTGGAATACACGTTCTGTTGAAAAATATAAATAAAATCATGTAAAATAAAATGCATCTTTCTTTGTGTGTGTACACACACACACACACACACACACACACACACACACACACACACACACACACACACACACACACACACATATATATATATATATATATATATATATATATATATATATATATATATATATATATATATATATATATATATATATATATATATCTTTAAAATATATGTAAAATACAATGGATTTTCTCTTAACTAAACAGTTCTATTTTCTAGTTCTTTCACCTACATGAAAAAATTTTTCCATACCTCATAATATAAATAAATATATATATATATATATATATATATATATATATATATATATATATATATATATATATATATATATATATATATATATATATATATATATATATATATATATATATATATATATATATATTTATATTATGAGGTATGGAAAATTTTTTTTCATGTAGGTGAAAGAACATTATATTTATATATATATATATATATATATATATATATATATATATATATATATATACATATACATATACACACACACATACTTGAAGCCCGAACACCGATTAAAAAACTTTCAAAGTTCAACAAGAAGCGCGCCAGCCAGATAAACCCCCTACCCCCCACACTCCCCACTCTGGCCCCCCTTCCGAAAAAAAAAAGCGAACCCTATTATCCCTAAGGCCCCCGGAAAAAGTCTCGTGAATTTTAGGAAAGAAAAACGGCTTCTGATCGGCGGGGAGATGAGCTTCGCAAGTCTCTTTCTTCATGACCGGGCAGCGGCTGCCAAACTTTCCAGTTTTATTCTGCTCTGGACTTTGCGGTTTCTTTTATATACCCCCAACTCCCCTTCCCCTTCTCTGAACCATCCCCCTTCCCTCGATCCCACCTCCACAACTCCCCTCCCCCGTCTCTCCCACCCTAAACCTCCTCCCCCAAAACCCCTTCCTCTCAAACCCCATTCCTTTCCTTACGGAAGAGCCAATTTGGTTAGATCTTGTAATCTATCCACACAATAAAAACTTGAAGGATGGAGGGGGGGGGAGGGGGAGGGGAGGGGGAGTTGAAAATCTCTCCTCGGCCAAGATTTGAGGCTGGAGCGATGCTCAGTCGAAAACCGGAATATAAAAATATATAAAATATTTGATCTACGTCCACAAATGGGCAAAGACACCAAATTGCTGTTGCAGAATATGCACTGAACAGCTGTTGCAGTACGATTGCTGATGTCTCTGTCTTTGCAATGTTGATTGACTTTACGAAATTTGAAATGTCAAAGGCAAATGGTTTGTCACTTTCGGCCATTCGGAGCTTCAGGCAGTGAAGAGAGGTTGTTGGAGTGGCTGGACAGCTGATAATGAAGGATACGAAGTGTACAAACTTACAGGTGGAACTGGAAGAAAGTTTCACGGTTGTACAAAGAAAGTTTCACGGTTGTACCAAGAAAGTTTCACGGTTGTACAAAGAAAGTTTCACAGCTGTACAAAGAAGTAATATTTAGAGGAGAAAGAAGTAATAGTTAGAGAAGATGGACCGACTGAAGAAAGAATGCGGGAATTGATGTATGGTTAGAGGAGGAAGAAGTAATAGTTAGAGAAGATGGACAGACTGAAGAAAGGATGTGGGAATGGAGGTACAGTAAAAATACTAAAAAGTAGGTGTAACTACGGAGACTGCAGAACACCCTTTAGCAATGCCTACAGTGCATCACGTAAGGCACACTGACGGCACTATATCCCTTAGGGGATTCCTGACACGTTGGCTATTACCATGTCTTATTTATCATAGCTATCATCGTCATCCGCGTCTTTTCCCCTTCTTATCTGTCCTTATGTAGGATTTAAATGGTGTAAGTAGATAACGTTACAGAATGGAATGGAATGGAATATAAAATTTAGGCCACAGGCCAGGCCCTGGGACCAATGAGGTCATTCAGGGTCGAAAAGGAAATTGAGGATAAGAAGGTTTGAAAGGTGTAACAGGAGGAAAACCTCGCAGCTGCACTCTGAAACAATTGTTAGGAGAAAGCGGAAAGTAAGATGGAAGAAAGAGAATAAGAATGGAGGAGGTACAGTAAAATGAATGGAAGGGGTTGCAGCTAGGGGCCGAAGGGACGCCGCAAAGAACCTTAAAAGTAATGCCTGCAGTGCACACAGCGTGAGGTGAACTAACTGTTATATAAAGTTTAGGCCAAAGGCCAAGCCCTGGGACCTATAAAGTCATTCAGGGCTGGAAATATGTCGAAACAACTGTCATGAGAAAGCGGAAGGTACGATGGAAGAAAGAGAAATGAATGAAGGCGGTACAGTAAAACGAATGAAAGGGGTTCCAGCTGGGGGCCTAAGGAACGCCGCAAAGAACCTTAAAAGTAATTCCAACAGCCCACGGCTTCAGGTGAACAAACGGCACTCCCCCTACGGGAGTAAGGAGGCGGAGAACATGATACTCGGGAACAAGGCATCTCTAGCGCAGCAGGACCAAATACCAAAGGTTGCCATGACCCACCCACCCACCAGGTGACTCCCAGAGGGCAAGACAGGAACTTGCTTGAATGGCTCAACGAAACGTGAGGTTCTGCTTTCCCAAAAAAGGTTGGGAGATGTTTCTTTTCGTTTCGCCCGTACAGAAAGGGTTTTCATCTTTAGCTTTTGTTCGCATTGTGTTCGTGATAAAAAAAAATTATATTCATTCAGTCTGTACAACAAATTGGGAAGGAACAAAGTTTGACAGTTTAAATATATATATATATATATATATATATATATATATATATATATATATATGAATCACGAAAATATGGAACGTGATGAATATATAAATGAAGACAAAATCCACGAAGGAAAGAAATATATATATATAAATGAATCAATGGAGTGCTGCATGGCCTTTCGACTTCTTGTCCTTTACTTAGCAGACTAAGTAAAGGACAAGAAGTCGAAAGGCCTTGCAGTACTCCATTATTTCCTTTCCTTCGTGGATTTTGTCCATATATATATATATATATATATATATATATATATATATATATATATATATATATATATACACTGTATATATATAGAGTTATTTGTCATCATATCAACTTGAAGAAAATTTTGCTGTTATTGTTTATTATATCAACTTGAAGACTTTTGTTAATTTTCAGCATATTAAATTGAAAAAATTGTTGCATATTTTTCATCATATCAACTTGAGAAATTTTTTGGGCTTTGTGTATATATATATATATATATATATATATATATATATATATATATATATATATATATATATATATATATATATATATATACACACAGCCAAAGACACCTTCCATTAAAATAAAAAAACACAATAGAAAAAGTTTTCACGAAAAGAATGAAAAACTGGTAAAAACAAAAAAAAAAACAGTCTAACACAAACTCTAAGAGGAAAAAAAAAAAAAAACTCCATAATACAGGCTACCACCGAGAAGCAAATGAAAATAACATCCCCCACCCCTTAGGGGCCTCCCCCGCCCCCCAGAAATAAATCCGGTTCCCGATTCCGCGGGATCTCCCAAACAAAAGAATGAATGAGGAAAGTAAACAATGCGGGATTGGGTTATCTCAATGACATCGGGTCACAATTTAATCTGCAAAGGCCAATCTTATTGTCCGGCCATCTTTCTTCTTTCCACGACACTCTTCTTTCTGCCTTTTTAACCTCTTCCACATAATCTTTTTGCCTTTTTATAACCTTTACACAACTCGTTTTTGCCCTTTTAAACCTTTCCACGACTAGTTTTTGCCCTTTTAAACCTTTTACCAAAACTCGTTTTTGCCTTTTAAACCTTTCCACAACTCATTTTTTGCCTTTTTAACCCTTTGCACAACACCGTTTTTTGCCCTTTTTAACCCTTTCCACACCTTTTTGCCCTTTTAAACCTTTCCACAACTCCTTTTTGCCTTTTTAACCCTTTCCACAATACCTTTTTGCCCTTTTTAACCCTTTCCACACCTTTTTGCCCTTTTAAACCTTTCCACAACTCATTTTTGCATTTTAACCCTTTCCACAACTAATTTTTGCCTTTTAAACCTTTCCACAACAACCCTTTTCCTTTTTTACGCTTTCCACAACACCTTTTTTTAATCCTTTCCACAATACCCTGTTAGCCTTTTTAACCCTTTTCACAACACCTTTTTGCCCTTTCAACCCTTTTCACAAAACATTTTTGCCTTTCTAACCCTTTCCACAACTCCTTTTTGCCCTTTTAACCCCTTCCACAACACCTTTTCGCCTTTCAAACCCTTTCCAAAAACCCTTTTGCCCTTTTAAACCTTTCCACAATACCCTGTTGCCTTATTAACCATTTCCGCAACTTTTTTGCCTTTTAATCCTTTCCACAATACCTAGTTGCCCTTTTTAACCCTTTCCACACCTTTTTGCTTAATCCTTTCCACAATGCCTTGTTGCCCTTTTAACCCTTTCCACAATACCTTGTTGCCCTTTTTAACCCTTTCCACACCTTTTTGCCTTTTTAACCCTTTCCACCATAACCTTTTGCCCTTTTAAACCTTTCCACAGCAACCTTTTGACTTTTTAACCCTTTCCACACCTTTTGGCCTTTTTAACCCCTTCCACAACATCCTTTTGCCTTTTAAACCCTTTCCACAACAACCGTTTGCCCTTTTAAACCTCTTCAGAACACATTTTGCCTTTTTAACCCCCTTCCACAATACCTTTTTACCTTTTAAACCTTTTCAACAACAACCTTTTGCCCTTCTAACCCCCTCCACAACACATTTTGCCTTTTTAAACCTTTCTTCCCAAAAAGAAAGAAAAATAATAAATTCTTAATAAACTAGACGTTAGGGAGGGGAGATACAAATCGAGAATCGGGTAAAGAGATTTTTTTCTCCTTTTTTTCGACGAAGGTCAAGTCTGGAGGTCAGGAGGCTTGGTGGTGTCTCTTCTGTCCGGCGTTATCAGGCGGTCCGTCAATCCCGCGATCTGCCCTTATAGCTGCTATTCACAAAAGTCACCTGTCAGGGAGAGGAATTTGTCCTATCAAGTACGGCGTGTGACAGTGTGTGTGTGGTACGTCTCTCTCTCTCTCTCTCTCTCTCTCTCTCTCTCTCTCTCTCTCTCTCTCTCTCTCTCTCTCTCTTCTGCTTATGCTGGGTAGATCTTTATGGTAAACAGACGCGCTGCTATAAGATTTTACACCACTGGTTTTATTATGTGGTAAACTAATTCTACATTATTTAAGAAAAAAAAAGAAGTATTTTGTCCTCAATACGTTACAGATTTACATCACGTAAACAGTGAAATGTTTATTATATTTACAGGTCTTAGTTAATTTCCTGGGCGTCTCGACTGGACACAACATACCTGGTAATTTCTTATGAATTAGAAAACTGGGCCATTTCATTTCAAAACCCAGTGACTAACGTCGAATCAAGATGGTGTACTGTAAAATTTATTCACTTAACTAATATATATTGAGAGAGAGAGAGAGAGAGAGAGAGAGAGAGAGAGAGAGAGAGAGAGAGAGAGAGAGAGAGAGAGAGCAGCTTTGTATGACTTGAGGGAAATATATTCCACTAAAACTCACCCTCTCCAGGGCAAGACCTTATTTATTCTCTCTCTCTCTCTCTCTCTCTCTCTCTCTCTCTCTCTCTCTCTCTCTCTCTCTCTCTCTCTCTCTCTCTCTCTATATATATATATATATATATATATATATATATATATATATATATATATATATATATATATATATATATATATATATATATATATATATATATATATATATATATATTTATATATACATAAATATATAGATATAGATATATACACACACACATACATATATATATATTATGTGTGTGTATATATATTGATTACTACCTACTTAAACTTTCTGAAGTGATGACCATATAGCCAATGTTATCAAACATTCGGGAAGTTCGTATCATAAATTTTAGCTTTTCTCTACACCCTTTCCCTGCCGTATCAATTACACATACTGGCTACTTTTATTCCCGTTCCAAGAAAAAAGGCGTAAACGCTATACAGAAAAACACCGTTTTTACAAACGTACATTCAATTAGAACAAGATAATTTACTGCAAATAATACCTGCACGGAATACGAATATAAATAACCAAGCTTGCTACTTTAACAAATGATTACTACCATTACAAAATAACAGCATGCGAAGCAATAACAGTGCAATAACATATACAACGCCAAAAATACACCTGTGCTCACCTGACGCTGAATTGCTAATTCACTACTATCATCTGTTACGTAAGGAATTCTGGGTACTGCAACTGCTTCATTAATAACGAGGGAGGGAATCGAACGGAACTAAATAAAGGGAAAGGAATCGCTTCTATAAATATTGCGAGACGCCCTTCCATTACAAATTCCCTTCTCTTCTCTTTCCTCCTTCGTTCTCCTGAGGGTAGTAATACCTCTTCAATCTTTGGTCCAACCACACATGGGAGAGTGGGCTGTCTTCCCCCTTCCTGCTGCCCCCCCCCCAAATCCTTCTCTCTCTCTCTCTCTCTCTACATCTAGTCTACAAAAATACAATTCTTCTCTCTCTCTCTCTCTCTAAAGAAAAATAAAATACATTTCTCTCTCTCACCACTTCCTAAAAATATATATATTCTCTCTCTCTCTCTCTCTCTCTCTCTCTCTAAAAAATAATTAAATACATTTCTCTCTCCCACCAACTCCCGTAAAAAAATTATTTCTCTCTTTCTCTCCCCACCACCTCCCCTAAAAAAATACAATCTCTCTCTCTCTCTCTCTCTCTCTCTCTCTCTCTCTCTCTCTCTCTCTCTCTCTCTCTCTAAAAAAATACATTTCTCTCTCCCACCAACTCCCCTAAAAAAATTAATTTCTCTTTCTCTCCCCACCACCTCCCCTAAAAAAAAACATTTCCTCTCCCTCTCTCAACCACATACCCAAAAAATACATTTCTCTCTCTCCTCACCACTTCCCCAAAAAATACATTTCTCTCTCTCTCTCTCTCTCTCTCTCTCTCTCTCTCTCCCCAATAAATCTTCTATTCCCTTCTGAAACCCTTGAATCCCAATACTTCTATTTCTCTCTTTTTAATATTACTTTTTACTCACTTTTATTACTTTCGATCCTCGCACTTTTTTCATATCCTTTGACCATTTTGCATCTTTCAAACCGTCCAATTTGGAGTCTTGCGTTTGTCCTTATTTTTATTTTCTGTTTAATTCCCACTTTTTCCTCTTTCCTTGATTTGACCTTCGCTTTTTATCCCTTCTCCAGCATTCCGGTCATCAATTCCAATTCCATGTTGTCTACAAGGACGTTTATTTTGTCTTAAAGAGTCTCCGAGATTAGGAATTACTTATTATCTATAAACACTGTTAAATCTTTAAAAAAAACTACTACTATTATTATTATTATTATTATTATTATTATTATTATTATTATTATTATTATTATTATTATTATTAAGATTCTCTAAAGGCTAGGAATTACTTCTTGCCACATAAGCAACGTAATGTCTCCACAAAATTATTATCATTATTATTATTATTATTATTATTATTATTATTAACAATATATAAAGATTATCTAAAGTCTGAGAATTACTTCTTGTTACATAAGCAATATTATATCTTCGGAAAATATTATTATTATTATTATTATTATTATTATTATTATTATTATTATTATTATTATTATTATTATTATCTGAAGACTAGAAAGCACTTCTTGTCACATAAGCAATGTATAGTTATGTATACGTACATACGAGTATATTGAAAGATAAAACTGTACAGTTTTATATTGAAATATATATGTACATATACAAAACTGTGGACCTGTTTCTCCATTTTAAGACTCATCCTACTATGAGTATTTTTTATTATTATTATTATCATTAATGTTGTTACTACTATTATTATTATCACAACAATCCCCAGTTCAGGTCATCTGCACTTCAAAGACTCGCGTCCTTCGGAAACTGGGAAAAAAAATTAGAGTGGGCCTTTGCACAGCAAGAATTCAGTCTTTACAATTTCCTTTCATTCGGCCCTCCTATCTTCCTCCTCCTTCTTACATTCCTGCAGGAGGAGGAGGAGGAGGAGGAGGAGGAGGAGGAGGAGGAGAGGAGGAGGAGGAGGTTCTTCTTATCCCTCTTTCCCCTTCCTTCCCCCTACTCTTCTGTTACAATTTCCTTTCACCCGGCCCTCCTATCTTCCTCCAACTCCTCCTCCTTACATTCCTGGAGGAGGAGGAGGAGGAGGTTATTCTTATCCCTCTTCCTTCCTCTTACTCTTTCTTTACAATTTCCTTTCACTCGGCCCTCCTATCTTCCTTCTCCTATTCCTTTTTACCTTTTTCTAGGAGGAGGAGGAGGAGGAGGTACTTCTTATCCCCCATCCTTCTTCCTTCCTCCTACACTTCCGTTACAATTTCCTTTCATTCGGCCCTCCTATCTTCCTCCTCCTCCTACTCCATTTCACCTTTCTCCAGCAGGAGGAGGAGGAGGAGGAGGTTCTTCTTATCCCTCTTCCTCCTTCCTTCCTCCTGCTCTTCCTGAGGCTCCAGCCAGCCAGCCAGCCAGCAAAGACCCGTGGACCGGTCTCTAGGGAAACATCTTTCACAATGCCAATACGTCCAACTTTTCAGTCCGATTCTGTTCCCCTTCTTTTACCAGCGCTCGCTTTTTTTCTTTCTTTCTTTCTTTCAAGATAACGCCTTTACTCTCTCTCTCTCTCTCTCTCTCTCTCTCTCTCTCTCTCTCTCTCTCTCTCTCTCTCTCTCTCTCTCCAGCAAACGCTCATGTTTGTATGTTAAGTCTTCGACTGCTCAACTCCTCTCTCTCTATCTCTCTCTATACATAAGTGATTTTAAAATCACATGAGTCATCTTGAGTTATGAATAAAAGAAATATACACACATATATATACATAATATGCTGTACGTATACATAAATTTCTGACTCACATCGGGATCGAACCCAGGTCTTTCAACTGAAAGGCACGGGCGCCGCCAACTGAACCACACAGCGCCCTAGCCTTTCAATTAAAAGGCCTGGGTTCGATCCCGATGTGAGTCAGAAATTTTTATTTCTGTTCCACACGTCATTGTGTGTTGATTACCTCTCTCTCTCTCTCTCTCTCTCTCTCTCTCTCTCTCTCTCTCTCTCTCTCTCTCTATCTATATATATATATATATATATATATATATATATATATATATATATATATATATATATATATATATATATATATATATATATATATATATATATATATATATATAAATTATATATACCCTACAGGCACAGGTGGCAAAGCTAAGCAGCCGTACTCACGACCACCAGTCGACCCAACTGTGTAAATGTGTACCAGCGTCAGCAAGGTCAAGAAAAGGGCATGGGCTAGCAACCTCATCCCTAGAGAGAGTTCTTAAAACCGGAAGGCTCTACCCTTGTGAAGCCACCCCATATAGATTGGAAATACGCCTTTTTATAGATATAGGTATATACAGTATATATATGAAAAGTGTATAGCTAACTCAAATTCCCACATGCACACACAAACACATGCAGTGACACACACACACATACTTGAAACATACACATACAGTATACAGAAGAGCTTTAGCCATATATACCTTTGTGTTCGTGATAACAGTATTTTTCCACAGAGGCAAACAGGAGCACTGACCTTATAAATAATAGCCCCCGGCTTTCAGCCACTCTCCAACTATACAGGAATATTTCACGTCACTTTTTTGTCGCTGCGCTGAATTACCTGTAGCACCATCTGGCCGCTGGTCCGAATGTTATTCATCCGACTCATAATCAATCAACGGTGTCTGGAAACCTAACCTTCAATTTATTCAGTAATATCGAGGCGGTTTAGAATTTCAGATGTGTCTGGTATCTGCACCGTAGTTATTCATTCTGAGGATTTTTGTTATTCCTTTCTGAATGTTTTGGGCATTCCTTTCTGGGTATTTTAGTTATTCCCTTCTGAGTGTTTTGGGTATTCCTTTCTGGGTATTTTAGTTATTCCCCTCTGGGTGTTTTGATCGTTCCTTTCTGGGTATTTTAGTTATTCCCCTCTGGGTGTTTTGGGTATTCCTTTCTGGGTATTTTAGTTATTCCTTTCTGGGTGTTTTGGGTATTCCTTTCTGGGTATTTCAGTTATTACCTTCTCGGTGTTTTGGTCACTCCTTTCTGGGTATTTTAGTTATCCATTTCTGAGTGTTTTGGGTATTCCTTTCTGGGCATTTTAGTTATTCCTTTCTGGGTGTTT
This sequence comes from Macrobrachium rosenbergii, assembly GCF_040412425.1. Taxonomy (NCBI): domain Eukaryota; kingdom Metazoa; phylum Arthropoda; class Malacostraca; order Decapoda; family Palaemonidae; genus Macrobrachium; species Macrobrachium rosenbergii. The sequence continues at coordinate 5,897,133 of NC_089788.1, read as the reverse complement.
TGGGTATTCCTTTCTGGGTATTTTAGTTATTCCCTTCTGGATGTTTTGGGTATTCCTTTCCGGGCATTTTAGTTATTCCCTTCTGGGTGTTTTGGTCATTCCTTTCTGGGTATTTTAGTTATCCATTTCTGGGTGTTTTGGGTATTCCTTTCTGGGCATTTTAGTTATTCCCTTCTGGGTGTTTTGGGTATTCCTTTCTGGGTGTTTTGGGTATTCCTTTCTGGGTATTTTAGTTATTCCCTTCTGGGTATTTTAGTTATTCAAAAAGGGTATTTTATTTATTCCTTCCGGATATTTTAGTTGTTACTTTCTGGATATTTTAGTTATTAACTTCTGGGTATTTATGTGTCACGTTCTTTTATCGGCCAATTTTCTGAAAAGCATAAGACCGTTTTTCTGTCTGTCTGTCTGTCTCGAGAAAATATATATATATATATATATATATATATATATATATATAGAGAGAGAGAGAGAGAGAGAGAGAGAGAGAGAGAGAGAGAGAGAGAGAGAGAGAGAGAGAGAGAGACTGTGCACAACTTCTTATACATATGCTTTCGCCTGAGGGAGACAGATACCGGTATAGATCAACTTCTTGCGCACAAACTTCACCAGAGAGAGAGAGAGAGAGAGAGAGAGAGAGAGAGAGAGAGAGAGAGAGAGAGAGAGAGAGAGAGAGAACTACAGCACGACTAAAAAAGGTTGTCACACCTCCGAGCAGCAGCCATGCATGCATTCAGAACGAGAACAGAGACCCTTTATCTGGTATGGGGCATTTCCCATGCAGGCGGTTTGCCAAATTCAGCAAAAGTGGGGAGGGGAGAGGTGGGGGGGGGAGAGGACGCATGCAAGCAGACGCTCAAGGAACGCTTTGTTGTAACTGATTTAACCCACGCATACTGCAGATTACTTGATATAAAGTAAAATATAGCAACAAACTTTGTCAAACATTGAATTATTGCAAGTGATTTATCCAACACATACTGCAGTTTACTTAATATTAAAAGATATTGAAATAAACTTTGTCAAGCATTGCTTTTTTGCAACTAATTTAACCAACTCTTAAGAAGTTCACTTAATATGAAAAATAGAGAAACATGTTTTGTCAAACATTGCTTTTTTTGCAACTAATTTAAGCAACGCATACCGCAGTCGACTTAATACAAAATAAATGTCAACAAACTTTGTCAAACATTCCATTTTTGCAAATTTATTTAACCAACACATACTGCAGTCGACTTAATATAAAAAAATATAGAAATAAACTCTGTCAAACTTTACTTTTTTGCAACTAATTTAACAAATTCATACTCAAGTTTCCTTAGTATAAAAAATAGTTATACAAATTGTCAAATATTTATAAGTAAGTAATTTTTACTAACATCATTGCCCTCTATCTCCATTTCTAAGCTTATCAAGAGACAAGCGCTTCCATACTGTGAAGAAATCGAGAAGTAAAGAGGGCACTGTGATTACTAAATCACTTACGTACCTGGTAAAAAGTGACCATCAGAATCTAAATATTTATAAATATATCTGATTCAAAATCTCTCTCTCACAAAAGCTCACATGCTCCGTTCCTTCGGCAGCTAGCCGTCCACTTTCTGGCCTTTTACTTTCCCTCCATTCCCAGTC
>NC_089788.1:5885501-5890501 GCF_040412425.1 Macrobrachium rosenbergii | reverse complement strand
CTAGCCTCAGTAATTTTCAAGATGTGAGGGCAGACAGAATAAAGTGTGGACGGACAGACAAAGCCGGCACAATAGTTTTCTTTACAGAAAACTAAAAATTAACCCCAAACACTTCCTCGTTTACAGCAGGATTAATAAAGAGGACTATATTAATCCTCGTTCATAGTAGCGTCAATATTACGGAATCAAGAACCGGTTAGATGTATGGAGATGCCCTGAGCCGGATTAAGTGAAGCCACCACTGACCATCATTCTGACATTTCTGATCCTCGCGTGTTTGTGTGAGTCAGATGCGATCAGAACTTTGCTGTGAGAGTTGTGAGAATCAATACTTATTAGTTTTCTGAAAAAGAAAACTCTTGAGATGGCTATTTGTTTTGTCTGTCCATCCGCACTTTTTCTGTCTGCCCTTAGATATTAAAAACTACTAAGGCTAGAGGGCTGCAAACTGGTATGTTAATCTTCCACCCTACAATCATCAAACAAACCAAATCGCAGCCCTCTAGCCTCAGTAGTTTTTATTTTATTTAAGGTTAAAGTTAGCCATAATCATGCGTCTGGCAGCGCAACAACACAGGCCACCACGACCGCCTGAGAGTTTCATGGACTGTGGCTGAGTTTTACACAGCAGTATACGCTGTACAGAAAACTCGACTGCACCGAAGACAGGTTAACTGACTGACATTTGAGCACGTTGTAAGGATTAAGAAAAAAATCATCGTAAAGCTAGCAGCTCAGCTCAAGTGAATCAGTCGTAAAATCTAGGCAGTTTTGTCTCGATCGTACAATTCACGAATTTCAAGGAAGCAAAGCGGCTATTACATTCCCTGAACCAACCAGTCCCCCTATTTCCATTGAATCCCACGTAGAGCGAATGAATAGCCTTGACAAAACACATACAATAAAGACCACAAAATCGCCCGACCATGACATCAAACCGAACACTGACTCAGCAAGCGACGGACGCAAGGAGGGAGGGAGGAGGGAGGGAGGAAAGGAGTTACAAGTCTCTCAAGTCAGCCTGACACCCCGAGGGACTTCAAAAGAAGTCAGAAAGAAAACTTGCGCCGTCATAAGGTGAAAAAGCCACCACGGATGTCACGCCATGTCCCGAGGCTTATACACTGGATAAACACATGAGCTACACGCCACAGATAATGGTACACACTGACACATGCATTGGTTCCTCGTTGGGTGAGTCGGTAGAGTTCTCGGCTAGCACTCTGCTAGGCTCGAGTTCAAGTCTCGGTTAATGAAGAATTAGGGAATTTTTTTCTGGTGATAGAAATTCATTTCTCGCTATAATGTGGTTCGGATTCCACAATAAGCTGTAGGTCCCGTTGCTGGGTAACCAATTGGTTCTTAGCCACGTAAAAATAAGTCTGATCCTTCGGGCCAGCCTTAGGAGAGCTGTTAATCAGTTCAGTGGTCTGGTTAAACTAAGGTATACTTAACTTAACATTCCTTTAAACTCCGCATCTCCAAATCGCTTCGCTTCAAAGGGAAGCTGTGGTTGTGTGGGTAATCCATTAAAGAGAACCGCTGCTGTTTCTACATTAAAGACGCGACGGTCGTTCGCATCATTTGATTTTTTAAATTTACTGAGATGGCTTTGTCTCTTATCTTGCCCTGATCCAAAACTATAGGCTGGAGGGCCAACCCATCCGCCCTCGAATCATCAAACGTTTGCAACCCTGATATTTGATTTTTACCATGATCTTCAGCAGCTGGCCTTGGTTAAAGTTTCATGGGCCGCGGCTGAGAGTTCTATCTACGGTGGCAGAGTTGTACTTAAACCAATGGCTTCTTGACAATAAATACATCACCGTACGATAACATCAAGTCAGTTAGTCCACCATAAGTGGTGCACTGTAAGCATTGCTAAAGGGCGCCTGCAGACCATCAAGCTTTTACTTTACCTCCATTCCCATAATTTTAATAGCCTTTCTGATATTACTAATAATAATAATAATAATAATAATAATAACTAATAATTGTCTTCAGCGCTGGATAATTCTCCAATTGGAATAATTTCATAACCTCAAATCAGGTAATAATAATAATAATAATAATAATAATAATAATAATAATAATAATAATAATAAATATATAATATAATAATAATAATAATAATAATAATAATAATAATAATAATAATAATAACAATAATAATAATAATAATAATAATAATAATAAAAGGAATTACTCAATAGGTAAAAGACAGCTCGAGAGAGAGAGGGGAGGGAGTGTTGGGGGAGAGGGGAGACGGAGGTGGGGTTAGGACTACAGGGGAATGGATACTATCACAAATCATAATAGAAAAATCCCCCAAAAAAAAAAAAAAATGAAGAAGACCAAGATTGAAAAACTTTTTAAAAATAAGGAGAGAGAAAGAGAGAGAGAGAGAGAGTCGAAAGGAGACAGCAAACCACAGCTGACAAGGAGCCAACCAAGTATAACCCCCGCCCCCGCCCCCCGCCCCCGCTCAAAGGTGACCAGCAGCAGCAGCAGACGTCAAAAAGGAGAAAGTCAAAAGGAAAAAGTTTATTTATGTTTTTCATCTCGGTCCCGCTAACAATGACACTGCTGCCCGCAAATAAAAGTTTTTTTTTTATTTTCTATTTATTTTTTTTTTCTAATTCCATTCCCCCCAAGAACCCGATGAGTCAGGCTGTTTGTTTCCGAAGAATACAACAAAGGCACACACATACACACAAGGGTCATTCACAAAACTAAAACAAACCAAAAACAAAAAATAAATAAATAAAAAATAAAAAAAAGTAAAGGGGCGGTTAAGAAAAGTATTGGAATCGACGCGAGCGATCTTTGCTCAAAGAGACTAAGGTAACGACCGACCTGGATGGTCGCGAAGGGTGTCCATCGAGAAACGGGAAGAGAAAGAAAATGAATTTATCCCATTTTTAACTGATGACAAATATTTCAGATACAATGACTTCTTCATTCTCACGCTGAATATTAGTATTCCTGTGGCCACTAAACCCGGTCCAGATTTGTCCAAACTATTTTTACATAACTATAAATTCAATTTTATTCAGAACAGCACACTATAACTGACAGATTTAATCCATTTGAGAATAGAGCTTTAAAAAAATATTAGGAGTCAGATGTCAGAGAAATAACGGAAGTTCCAACTGTAGGTGAAGTTAGGTATACCTAGCAACGGGACCTACAGCTTATTGTGGAATCCGAGCCACACTGTAACGAGAAATGAATTTCTATCACCGGACATAAATTCCTCTAATTCTTCATTGGTCGGTCGTAGAATCGAACTTGGGCCCAGCTGAGTGCTATCCGAGAACGGTACCCACCCATCCAATGAGGAATAAATGCAGGTGAGATAATGAAGACAGGGACGTGGAGATGGTTTGGACTTGTCCTTCGAACAGCCTCAGGGTAAATAGTACGAAAAAGTGTCCCCTGGGCTCCCGTGGGGTCCTTCAAACAGCCTCAGGGTATATAGTACAAAAAAGTGTCCCCTGGGCTCCCGTGGGGACCAGAAGAGTTGGAAGACTCAGACCTACTAGGATGAGAGCTATGAGAAGGGAGGTTGGAAATGAGTGGAGATCAGTAGAAGATAAAGCACAGGGAAGACCCAAGTGGCGAAGTTCACAGAAGCTCTCTACGTCACGCGGTATTGAAGATGATGATGATGATGATAATTCCTCTGGCTCATTTTTGCACAAAATCGATGTTCAAATTCATAAACTTTTACAGACACGAAAAACCCAAGGTGGGAATTCTATTCGAGGTAGGTTTTGCCACTTGATAACCTACACATGTGACATCCGGCGTGATTCTGTTCTCAGAAATTCCAAGGCTGATTCTGGGTGTCATTACTGGACTACAGCGAGAGCACTGTATCTATGTAATCTTTGTGTCTTTACCCCAAACCAATATTATTCCTTCAGTCCACCATCGTAGCGAAATATTCTCCTCGCTAAACCAAACAGCCTCGTTACTCTAATCACGGGCTGCCCATGAAGGCGTTCACACATGCTAAAATAAATAAATAAACTCTCTCTCTCTCTCACACACATATGCCACATATATATATATATATATATATATATATATATATATATATATATATATATATATATATATATATATATATATATATATATATATATATATATATATATATATATATATATATATATATATATATATATATATATATATATATATATATATATATGCACAAGTACTTTGTTGCAATATTCTAAAACAAACCTGGCAAGCAGTACATCAATTTACCTCCAACTCATCAGATCGTGGAAATATCAGCACATGTATAGTGAAAAAAAAAAAAATGGCCCGTTTATAATCCATCCATAATGAGTCAAACCGTTGCGGGATATCGGCATCGCCTCGATTTCCTCTCCGGAGCTGGAGAGAGAGAGAGAGAGAGAGAGAGAGAGAGAGAGAGAGAGAGAGAGAGAGAGAGAGAGAGAGATATATAACGATGGCCAATAGTTGACGGCAACTTGAGAGGAGGACCAAAGCTCTGCAAAACTTGAGAGGGGGATTAAAGCTCTGCGCAACTTGAGAGGGGAACCAAAGCTCTCTAAAACTTGAGAGGGGGACAAAAGCTCTGCAAAACTTGAGAGGGGGACCACAGCTCTCCAACAAACGAGGGTGACCAAAGCTCCCCAACACTTGAGAGGGGTACCAAAGCTCTGCATAACTTGAGAGGGGGGGACGAAAGCTCTGCAAAACTTGAGAGGGGGGGACGAAAGCTCTGCAAAACTTGAGAGGGGGGACGAAAGCTCTGCAAAACTTGAGAGGGGGACCAAAGCTCTCCAAACTTATGATGAATAACTCCTCCTTAAATACCGGCAAAGCCATGTCGGCCACTAAGGAATACCAGTGACTGAGCCGATGACGATTCGAAAAATGAACCGAGGGGAAACAGCAAATCACTAGAGGGGAGAGTGAGTGGGTGGGGGGAAGGGAGAGGTCTGAGCCCACCTCGCCAC
>NC_089788.1:5845501-5878001 GCF_040412425.1 Macrobrachium rosenbergii | reverse complement strand
TACAGCAAGCAGCCCCAGTTCTGCCAGGGGACACACACACACACACACACACACACACACACACACACACACACACACACACACACACGCCAAGCGCCAAGATGAAGGTCAGGTGAAAGATACCCGAACATGGGCATGAGACAAAAAAAAAAAAAAAGACGAAACCGGGTTACACGTATAAAAAAAAAAAGGGGGCAGGCACAAGCACGCCGGCAGTTACCACACAGACACACACATTGCATGCATACATACATGCATGCAATCCACAGTGCATACGAACGCTGCATTAAGCTGTTCGGCTGACATCCATTACGGGGAGGAGAAGTGACTCATTAGTTGCTAACGCGGTGTCGGGTGATAATAAAAAGCATCGCGTCCGAATAACTCTATCTTTTGATGCAAGGCGACCCTCCCACCTTTAGGTGACGGACTGAGGAGGGGAGGGGAGGGGGGGGAGGGGATGGAAGGGGAGAGGGAGGGGAGATTGGAGGAGGTGACGCCAGAAAGATGATAATCTCTCGTTGATAAAAACCAGCTGCTTGTTGATAAGAGAGAGAGAGAGAGAGAGAGAATCAAGAGCAATATGAAGAAAATGACAAACGAAAAGAGACAATAGCATCCTGAGAAAGAGAGAGAGAGAGAGAGAGGAGAAGAGAGAGAGAGAGAGAGAGAGAGAGAGAGAGAGAGAGAGAGAGAGAGAGAGAGAGAGAGAGAGAGAGAATCAAGACATGAAAATGACAAAGAAAAGAGACAATGACAAAGAGAGAGAATCAAGCAAGCAAGACAAAAGAAAAGAGAGCATCTAGAGAGAGAGAGAGAGAGAGAGAGAGAGAGAGAGAGAGAGACGGAGAGGGCGGGGGGGGGGAGGAACTGACCTACTGCTTGCTGATAAGCGTAACAAGAAAGCATACTTTCTTGATGCAAGCCACTTGCGCCTAGTTGATAATCAACCGGTAAGAGAGAACTACAGCACAGTATTTGAGAGAGAGAGAGAGAGAGAGAGAGAGAGAGAGAGAGAGAGAGAGAGAGAGAGAGAGAGAGAGAGAGAGCTAAGAAATGAGAAAAATGTTCTTCTTCACATGATATCAATCTGATGCTTGTTGATGAGAGAGAGAGAGAGAGAGAGAGAGAGAGAGAGAGAGAGAGAGAGAGAGAGAGAGAGAGAAAAAAAATTTTTCTCTACTTAACAGCAGTCTGATGTGTTGATGCGCGAGCAACAAAAGAGAGAGAGAGAGAGAGAGAGAGAGAGACTGTCCCCCCGCCCCCTCTTTCAAAACTGAATAATCGGATCAATCTCCCACGAATTTCCGAGAGGCAGACGAAGCGATAAACAGAGGAACCAAAAACAGAGGCGAACTGACATAACAGCTCGTCAATTCAAGGTCGTCAAAACCACCGTTCCGGATGGCGGTCGCCTTCAATTGCGGTCGCAAATACTAATACTTAGATTTACCTCAATTCTTTAACTGACGATGAGAAAAAAGCGACCATAGCAGAGAGTGGGGGGTTGCCGATTCCAGATGGCGCTGGTGTTCAAATGCGGTCGCAAATACTAATGCTTAGATTCACCTTAATTTTTCAATTGACGATGAGCAAAAAGCGACCATAGAAAGGACGGGGGATACCAGATGGCGCCAGTCTTCAATTGCGGTCGCAAATACCAACACTAAGATTTACCGTAATTATTTAACTTACGATAAGAAAAAAGCGACCACTAGCTGAGAGTGGGGGGAGGGGGGGTCACCAACCACAGGTATATAGGCTACGGCGAATCATTAACTAAATCCGCAGGTGTGGTCGCAAATACTAATACGACGATTTACGGTAATTTTTTAACTAACGACCACAAAAAAAAAAAAACACAAGAAGGAGAGAGAGAGAGAGAGAGAGAGAGAGAGAGAGAGAGAGAGAGAGAGGGGGGGGGGGGTACTCCGCTATACCGAATCATTAATTAAATGCGGAAAGCCAATCAGTACCTGTCAGCACCTAATACCTAATCAGTTTAACGGGCCTCCAGTGCTGATAGCACTAATGAGGGATTCCCTCTTATCAACAACTGAGGACTTGAGAGAGAGAAAGAAAAAGAGAGTAAATAACACGTCAAGATGAAACCCGAGAGTGTTGGAAAGAAAGCTTACTAAGAAGAAAGTGTATTATGCCTTATAATGGTACACACTGGAACTCAAGGTTCTAACCCGTTGATCTTGAACCTTATGGAGTCATGCAGTAATTTGCATATTTGTACAAATGCTGACAAAAGTACGTAATATATGTATATGTATATATAATATATATGTATACAAAATATCTAATTTCAGAAAGTCTTTTAGGATGAAGTTGCTAGCCACACATGTTCCACGCCTTTTTGGTGTTTTTCTTCAGGGTCCCCAACACATACTGACCAGACCAGACCCAACAGTGCTTATCGGATGACCAACGTTATATATATATATATATATATATATATATATATATATATATATATATATATATATATATATATATATATATATATATATATATATATATATATATATATATATATATATATATATATAATCTTTAGGAAAGAGCCCGTGAGTGGGGCACTGAGGTTTCTGGATATCTGGGCACCCCCAACTCCCGCGACAAGCCTTCATAATATCTACGGACTACGTTATCTAACAAGAGGCATTACAGAAGCCAGGATTAACAGAGTACTCCATTAATCCTGACAGAAGCTACGCTTAATTAAGAACACTGGGGGATTACCTCCCTGGTGAGTCCGGTCTGAAACAACAGAAGGATTCGTATCAGTTCATATCATTTCCATCATGTCATCCATTTATCTATCATTTCTATCATGTCATCCATCTGTTTATCATTAAGATCATGCCATCCGTCCATCTATCATTTCCATCATGTCATCCATCTATCTATCATTGGCATCATGTCATCCGTCTATATATCATTTACATCATGTCATCTATCTATCTATCATTTCCACCATGCCATCCAACCATCTATCATTTCCATCATGTCATCCGTCTATCTATCGTTTCCATCGTGTCATCTGTCTATCGATTATTTCCATCATGTCATCCATCTACCTATCATTTCTTTCCATCACGTCATCCATCTATCTGTCATTTCCATTATGTCATCCCTCTATCTATCATTTCCATCATGTGATCCATCTATCTATCGTTACCATCATGTCATCCATCTATCTATCATTTCCATCATATCATCCATCTAGCTATCATTTCTATCATGGCATCCGTCTGTTTATCGTTTCCATCACGTCATCCATCTATCATTTTCATCATGTCATCCGTCCATCTATCATTTAAATCATGTCCTCCATCTATCTATCGCTTCCAGCATGTCATCCGTCTATCTATCATTCCCATCATGTCATCCGTCTAACTATCATTACCATCATGTCATCCATATATCTATCATTTTCCATCATGTCATCCATCTATCTACCATTTCCAACACATCATCCGTCTATCTATCGTTTCCATCATGTCATCCATATATCTACCATTTCCATCATGTCATTCATCTATCTACCATTTGCATCATGTCATCCGTCTATCTATCGTTTCCATCATGTCATCCATCTATCTATCACTTTCATCATGTCATCCATCTATCTATCATTTTCCATCATGTCATCCATCTATCTACCACTTCCATTATGTCATCCATCTATCTACCACTTCCAGTATGTCATCCATCTATCTATCGTTTCCATCATGTCATCCATCTATCTATCATTTCCAACATGTACATCCATCTATTTTCCCTCGTTGTTCTCAAATGCAGATTTGTGATTCATTTCTCTTCTTGATATAGCCTATTCCCAGCTACTGGTTTTGTTAGGGTGTTTGTTGTGTGCGTGAGGCCAAAGATATTAGCTCTTAATTTCTCCTTCTCTCTCTCTCCGTCCCTTAATATATATACATACAGTACATGCACATACAGAAGTCTAATTTTATATATATATATATATATATATATATATATATATATATATATATATATATATATATATATATATATGTATGTATGTATGTATGTATGTATGAGAGAAAGAAAAAAAAAATAATTATAATTATGTGTACTCTATATGTTCCATACTTAAACATTTCAATCTTCACAATGAAAATGGATGATATCAAATCTACCTATATCTTTCTGTCATCACTTAAAATAGACTGAAGTTACTACGTGACAACACCAAACAAATGGTTGAAAATTTTTTTTACTTGAGTCCAATCTTTTTATTTCTAACATAAATCCGTGTTGTCTCTTGGCCCATAACAGTGAATAAGTACTTCGATTCAATGACGTGTAGTATTTATATGCTATTTATTTATTAATCTTTCTTTTTGAGCATGGACATTAAATCTTGCTGCAAGCAAACGTTACTTGACATTATTATTACAATAATAATGACCTAACAACGTGCATGAAGATATGAAGACTATAAAATATTTTGTCATCAAACTGTCTGTGTTCTTACAATGACAGAAGCACAGCAAACCTTACATGTCCACACATACATACATACATACATAAATACATACATATATAGATGCATAAACAGTATGGCCAGATGACGAGGCAAAAGCTGCCGACAGGGGTTATTCCCCACCCCGAAATAAGACATATCCGTTGTGTTAAGCCTAATTTTCCCTAAGCGTACACAAATCCGACCAATCTCTTCGTTGTGTTCTGTATTCTAAAGATGCCTTCCATTGACAGATATGTACAGTCACTACATAAATATGCGCCATATTTCATCTTGGGTTCGGTCTCGATAATTTTCTATATATATATATATATATATTTTTTTTTTTTATAAATTTTGATCGTTTTTATTTTCCTCATCTGTGTATCCATGTCTTCATTATCTATCTATCTATCTATCTATCTATCTATATCTATATATCTATATATATATATATATATATATATATATATATATATATATATATATATATATATATATATATATATATATGTCAGGAACGTTTTCTTATCTTTGAGTCACTCATGAATATTATCCATCAAACTACAGTTACAAACACCAATATAATTCACCTGCGCAATAATGACTTAATTGTCCCTAGCAACCTTCGTATTGATCAACCATTATAGATCTCACTTCTCTGGCAGGATCTACACAAGCAAGCACTTGGTTTATTGCAAGTTCGGTCATATTTCCTGTAACAGTGGCGAGCGATGATATAAAATACCCTCCTTGTAGGTTGGGTATCACGTTCATATTTAAATATATATATATATATCGTATATGCATGTGTATGTATGTATGTATGTATGTATGTATGTATGTATGTATGTATGTATGTATGTATGTATGTATGTATGTATGTATGTATGCATGTATGTATGTGTATATATATACACAATTATGTATGTACATATATGTATATAATATATATACATACATACATACATATATATACTCGTGTATGTGTGTATATATATATATATATATAATATATATATATATATATATAATATATATATATATATACATAGAGAGAGAGACAGAGAGAGACAGAGAGAGAGTAGCATGCAACCGTGTTAACAATTTTACTCGAGCATACAGGGAAAAGATATGACCTGACCTGACAATCATTTCTCGGGTCAAGACAACGCACGGATTTTACGAGACGCCAAACCTGCACAGCAATATAACAGCAGCAGCAGCAACGAGAGAGAGAGAGAGAGAGAGAGAGAGAGAGAGAGAGAGAGAGAGAGAGAGAGAGAGAGAGAGAAGAAGAAGTCTGTTCCATTTTACTTGAGCTCACATAAAACATATATGACCTGACCTGACCTGACAATTATTTCTCGATTCAAGTTAACGCAGCAGCAAAGAGAGAGAGCAGAGAAGAGAGAGAGAGAGAGAGAGAGAGAGAGAGAGAGAGAGAGAGAGAGAGAGAGAGAGAGAGAGAATAATAAGCAGTTTGTTCCATTTTACTTGAGCTCACATGAAAAATATATGACTTGACCTGACAATTATTTCTCGGCTCAAGAAAACGCAGCAGAGAGAGAGAGAGAGAGAGAGAGAGAGAGAGAGAGAGAGAGAGAGAGAGAGAGAGAGAGAGAGAGAGGCATGAAGGATGACGCAGGTATGTGCCCTCCATATCTCTGGCTACAAAAGGTGTATTGTGAAGCTGGTTGACACGCAATAGGTCACCTCAGACACCTCACGGTCCCCTATTGTGGTTTTTTTTTTTTTTTTTTCACCTGGGTGGAAGGTCCACTTCACAGCAGACGTCTGCGCCACGAGCTTTATGGTGCAATGAGAGAGAGAGAGAGAGAGAGAGAGAGAGAGAGAGAGAGAGAGAGAGAGAGAGAGAGAGAGAATGAATGCTTTGGTATAAACAGGTAAGGTGATTGCTTTCTTCCTAAGAAACCCGTCTGATTTCAAATTCTAAACATTCCACAAATCTGTACCTGTAACCTATAGCTACCAGAAGTCTAACTTTATGCAAAATAAATATATATATAAATATATATATATATATATATATATATATATATATATATAGAGCTATACATATATATATATATATATATATATATATATATATATATATATATATATATATATATATATATATATAAAAACCATCTAGAAATTACCTCACTTGACATCTACCTTATATTTTTATTTATCTTATATTATTTTTATTTATATATTTTCATTTATTTTATGATATATCAATACCAACGAAGCCCACCTGTCAGGACAAATCTAGGGCAGGTCCACCTTGCACCACCTGATACCTAACCTTACCACCGATGGAATCAGGCGAAGGGGGGGAGGGAAAGATGGGAGGGGGATGGGGAAAGGTGGGAGGGGAGGGGAGGGGGAGAAGCGTTGCAGACACCAAGGAAATCTTCAACAGCTAAGAAGAATGTTTGCTCTTCAAGTTCCAGCTTCTCCTGACACCGCGAGAAAGATCAACAACGACCTCCTCCTCCTCCTCCTCCCGACACAAGGAAAGCTCTCTTTCGCTCTTGTGTGACCTGGAGCTAAACCGGTGCGAGTCCTACGGAGGAGAGGAGAGAAAATTCTCTCTTACTGGGATTCTCAGTGTGAGATTAATTCGCGCGTTGCAGCCATAATTTTTAAAAACGGGGCATGCTTAAAAATGGTTCTACTTCATTATTATTATTTTTATTCGCTGATTTGATTTAGAGGCTCGCTTTTATCTTAACTGCAAAACACATCATTTGAAAAATCTCTTATTATTATTTTTTATTTCATTATTCCTTGATTTATTGGTTAGCTTTCCTTAACTTCAATACACATCACTTGAAAATTCTCTCACTAATATACATTTTTTCATTATTATTCGCTGATTTTACGATTTCATGGCTCGCTTTCGTTAACTGCAATAACTTCCTGAACTCTGCATTATTTGAAATTTCTCACTTATTATTATTATTATTATTATCATTATTATTATTCGCTGATTTTCCGATATAGTGGCAATAATTGGTTGAACTCTGCATCATTTGAAAATTTTCTCATTATTATTATTATTATTATTATTATTATTATTATTATTATTATTATTATTATTATTATTCTCTGCTTTTCCGATATAGTGGCAATACTTGGTTGAACTCTGCATCATTTGAAAATTCCCTCTCACTATTATTATTATTATTATTATTATTATTATTATTATTATTATTATTATTATTATTATTGCCTTAAACTCTTGCATCATTTCTACGCGTTAGGACGGTGGTTAAGCCAGCGACAATCATAACACTATTAAAAATAAACACATACAACGTCCGCCGAGCACGTAGTAGTACTTCTCAGAAAGCAAACATTGATACTGTCATTCTTATCAGATCTCTTCAATCATTCCTTCTTTGGAGACACCACACAGTAGTCTGGTTGTACTACTTTTTACAACTGGCCTTCACTTCGTTTGCGTTCTGTTTATCTACTTATTTTGCTGTTTATTTATTTTGCTTAGGACTAAAACCAGTTTTCCTTGAGGGACTGATTTAATGCTGTGGCTCGCCGATGTAATAAGTGGCGCCAAAGAAAATATTACTGTAAAGGAATGATCTTACTTTACAACTCACGTGGGTCGTCGTCTCTGCAACTCATGGGGTTGGTCTCGACACTCACCTGAAAATAAAAAAATAAGCAGATTACTATAACACTCCTGACCTGATCTGACCTGAGTTGCTTAAGACCTCAGTCCCACTTATACCATCGCCAGAACAAGAAAAAAAAAACACTGGTCTAGCTACTTACCTGAAAATGAAAAAAATACATTACTATAAAACTCCTGACCTGACCTCATTTGACCTGACCTAACCTGAGTTGCTTCACTGGCAACCTACTCACTGAAACCCCTGACCTGGCCTTATTTGACCTGACCTAACCTGAGTTGCCTCACCGGCTAGCTACTCACCTGAAACTGAAAAAAAGTAAATTTCTATAACACTCCTGACATGAGGTGACCTGACCAGACCTGAGGGGAGGGCTCAGCTCCACTTGCACCATCACCAGAACCAGGAAAAAACAAAAAACACTAGGCTAGCTACTCACCTGAAAATTGAAAGAAAGTAAATAACTATAAAAATTCTGACCTGACCTAACCTGACCTGACCTAGGCTAATCTGAGTTGTTTCAGGGCTTAACCCCACTGGCACAATCAACAGAAAAAGAAAAACATGATAAAATAAAAACAGAAGAAAAACGCTGGGCTAGCTCCTCACCTGAAAATTAAAAGAAAGTAAATAACTATAAAACTTCTGACCTGACCTGACCTGACCTAACCTGAGTTGTTTCAGGGCTTAACCCCACTGGCACAATCACCAGAACAAGGAAAAAATATAAAATAAATAAGAGGAAAACACTAAAAATAAAAAAAAGTAAATTACTATAAAACTTCTGACCTGACCTGACCTAATCTGAGTTGTTTCAGAGCTTAACCACACTGGCACAATCACCAGAACAAGGGAAGAAAATGTAAAATAAAAAAGAGGAAAACACTAAAAATTAAAAGAAAGTAAATTACTATAAAACTTCCGACCTGACCTGACCTGACCTGACCTAACCTGAGTTGCCTCAGGGTTCAGCCTCACTTGCAACATCACCAAAAAAATAAAAAATAATAAAAAAAAAACAAGGGCCAGCGAAAAGCAGTCACACCTAAAACAAGAGAAAAAAAAATGACCAATCGATGTTTTCAAACACCTCTTTATGACTTCTTTTTCCAAACAATCTCCTCCTCCTCTTCCCCCTCCTCCTCCTCATCCCCCAACGGCAGAGAGAGGCCAAGACGTCTCCTCCACACGCTCCTTCTGACCTTTTAAAAACATTCTGTTAGGAGACCAAGGCGAGGCTATGGCGGCATAGAACCAGTCT
Organism: Macrobrachium rosenbergii; assembly: GCF_040412425.1. NCBI lineage: Eukaryota > Metazoa > Arthropoda > Malacostraca > Decapoda > Palaemonidae > Macrobrachium > Macrobrachium rosenbergii. The sequence continues at coordinate 5,868,574 of NC_089788.1, read as the reverse complement.
GTGCACAACCCGGCCATTTGAATGCGACCCCGAGAGAGAGAGAGAGAGAGAGAGAGAGAGAGAGAGAGAGAGAGAGAGAGAGAGAGAGAGAGAGAGAGAAGATGAAGAAAACTTGGGTGAGGAGAGAGAGAGAGAGAGAGAGAGAGAGAGAGAGAGAGAGAGAGAGAGAGGTGAAGATGAAGAAGACTTGGGTATAGCTACAGAGAGAGAGAGAGAGAGAGAGAGAGAGAGAGAGAGAGAGAGAGAGAGAGAGAGGTCGAACAATGAAAAACAATGTGAAAATAGAGAAATACGAAAATTTGGGGAGAGAGAGAAGAAACAGAGAAAATCTAGAGAGAGAGAGAGAGAGAGAGAGAGAGAGAGAGAGACCTGATAAGGCGAATCAAGGACGATACAAAGCGAAATATTTAAGTCGACAAAGCTGACACGTGATAGTACAGGGTAAGAGGGCAATGCAAAACAAAGAGTTAACGAGATTAATAATGACAGAGAGAGAGAGAGAGAGAGAGAGAGAGAGAGAGAGAGAGAGAGAGAGAGAGAGAGAGAGAGAGAGAGGACTCAAACCAAGGACTTTCGAGGGTACAAATATTAGTGAAAAATCTCTCACGAGAGAGAGAGAGAGAGAGAGAGAGAGAGAGAGAGAGAGAGAGAGAGAGAGAGAGAGAGAGAGAGAGACTCAAACCAAGGACTTTCGAGGGTACAAATATTAGTGAAAAATCTCTCACGAGAGAGAGAGAGAGAGAGAGAAGAGAGACTCAAACCAAACCAAGGACTTTCAAGCGTGAACATACCAATAAAATACGTCATTCACAAACATAAAAAAATCATCACAAACACATCACAAACGAACGCACAGACAAGCCCATACGAACGGCGACTGCGCAGACCAGCCACAGACGCACAAACCCCTACTTCTCTAAATCAACAGCACGCACACAGACACAGACAAACACACACACAAACGCACACAAACACACACACAAGTCTGGCTCGCTCCATAAAACACCACTCGGCAAGTCACCGTCGAGATGGCCTCAGCGCCTCGCATAAATTAGCATTATTAATAAGATGGGACAGGCTCGCGTCCTGAGGGGCCACAGATACAGATAATGCAATAAAACCGCAACCCACATTCGAGGGGAGAGAGAGAGAGAGAGAGAGAGAGAGAGAGAGAGAGAGAGAGAGAGAGAGAGAGAGAGAGAGAGAGAGAGAGATATTATTTCAAAATAAGCTCATTCGTGCAGAACGCATCTTGTTAAGTTGATTATAGGCAGAGAAATAAAGATAAAAAAGAATAAATATTTATGTACTGTACCACTAAGACAGAGAAGAGAGAGAGACAGAGAGAAATTATTTCAAAATAAGCACATTACTGCAAAACACAAATTCTTCTTAAGTTGCTGAAAGGACAATAAATAAAAATGAAAATAAAAATTATAAAAATAAAAATACAAAATGGAGTCTTGAACCACTCACTGTGAGAGAGAGAGAGAGAGAGAGAGAGAGAGAGAGAGAGAGAGAGAGAGAGAGAGAGAGAGAGAGAGAATTATTTGAAAATAAGCACATTCCTGCAAAACACAAAATCTTCTTAAGTTGTTGAAAGGACAATAAATAAAAATAAAAAAATGGAATCTTGAACCACTGACAGAGAGAGAGAGAGAGAGAGAGAGAGAGAGAGAGAGAGAGAGAGAGAGAGAGAGAGAGAGAGAGAGAGAGAACCATTTTAATTTATCAAAGGACAATAAGAAAACAAAAGAACGCAAAAGCTACTAATTAATGATAATTACACTTTACGACAAAAACAAAGACAAAAAATCAAAACATCAAGGCATGACGGAACACCAAAGCTCTTTTCGCCCTCAAGCCTTGAAGTCGACGAGAAACGATCAAAGTACAATTTAGAATACAAAAGAACGACAAAACTACTCATTAATGATAACTGCTCTTTACGAAAAGACAAATAAACATAAAACAAAAAAAAAAACACGAGATCCTAAAGCCCTTTTCGCTCTCAAGCCTTAAAGTCCACGAGAAATGATCAAAGTACAATTTAGAATACAAAACAACGACAAAGCTACTCATTAATGATGATTACTCTTTACGAAAAAAAAAAAAAAAAAAGGCATGATGAGGACCCCAAAGCCCAATTTCGTCCCCAAGCCTTATTTAGTCCACGAGACCACAACACAAATGATGCATAAATTGAACTGAATTGGATATAGAATTTAGGCCAGAGGCCAAGGGCTGGGACCTAGGAGGTCATCCAGCGCTGAAATGATAATTAACAGTAATTAAAGGCTTGAAAGGCGTAACAGGAGGAAAACCTCAAAGCAGTTGCACTATGGATCAATTGTTAGGAAAGGATGGAAGTAAGATGGAAGAAGAGAATACGAAAGGAGGTACAGTAAAAGGAACGGAAGGGGTTGCAGCTAGGGGCCTAAGGAAGGCACGCTGCAAAGAAGCTCGCGTAATGCCTACAGCGCACCGCATGAGGTGAACTGACGGCGAATGATGCATAAACGCAAGCCAAGTAGGAGGCCTGCCCTCTGAAGCTCAATTCGGAAGCGCCTAATCTATATTCATTTAGGCAGGATCTGTTCCCCCCATCGGGCTCGAGCTATATATATATAATAATAAAACTTTGTACCTGCAATATCTCGCAGGATGTTCAATAAACTCCGGGATTCAGGATGTCGCAGAAATGACCAGTCGCCTGTGACATCCGATGCCTGTTTGTATATGCGAGTGAGCTGTGACTGTCAGGGAAACTAGAACGCAGTCATGAGTACACTCGTGTATTCACACACACACACACACACACACACACACATATATACATATATATATATATATATATATATATATATATATAACAATAAAATCGGATTGGATCTTGTTTGTCCTCCCCTGGGTGACAGTAGGGGAGACATGAGACAGCCACCCACCCCCTACAAACCGGTTTGTCCGCCCCAGGTGGGGGCGGGGTAGGTAGGGGAACAGGAGGGTAGGGGAGACGACCACACTCCTCCTGCAAACCGTTTGTCTGCCCTGGATGGGGGCGGGGTAGGTAGGGAATCGGGAGGGTAGGGGAGACAGCAGCGCCGGGTTCCAGCGTGCGTAGAGCGCGCCAACAAGCTCGTATATATATAATTGTCTCCCTGAGGATGTTGTGCAAATTAGAACCTCAAAAATGCAAGGGAAGATGCAATTCACTACTAGCCTAAAAAAATCACCTTGTATTTTAATCGTATATTTATAATTTTATCCATTTGTCTGTTAATTTATTATTTTATCTTTCTTCTTTCCTAATAAACGATCTCTTCTTTCTGTATTTCCTATTATCTTCTGTTAATTCTTTCAAGCGAACACTACGTTTTTTGGGGAGTTTGAAATTCAAGTCAATGGCTCCAGTAGGCTTGTTCCATACGAATAGGGATTTATTTTCTTTTATATATATATATATATATATATATATATATATATATATATATATATATATATATATATATATATATATATATATATATATATATATATATATATATATATATATATACATACACATATATATATGCATACATACATACATACAGTAGATACACAAGTAGCAGATTCAGACAAAAAAACAACACAAATATATTCTGCACATATACATCTTGACCCAGTTAATTGGCTGGTAAGCATACTGTTCAATAGCTCCGCGTTGCAAAGAGTGCTGAATGCATTAGCGAGTATGCCAAAGCCTGCACGAACACGACCATACGTCCCTTAATAATAATAATAATAGGCCTGTTCGTTCCTGCCCATTTCAAAAAGAGCCCCCCCAAGAGACCAGAACACACAGAGACCGTGAGACCCAATCAGCACCTCCATATCTGGTCTCGCTGGAATGCGCTCTCTTGCTAACCACCCACGTGACACCTGAATCGCCAGCAGCCCTTTCTCGGTTCGAATATTCTCTCTCTCTCTCTCTCTCTCTCTCTCTCTCTCTCTCTCTCTCTCTCTCTCTCTCTCTCACACAAATTCTCTCTTGCCCTCTCTCACGCATACACACACACACACACATACAAACACTCTCTCTTCCTCTCTCATACACACAGATTCTCTATCCACCCCCCCCTCTCTCTCTCTCTCTCTCTCTCTCTCTCTCTCTCTCTCTCTCTCATCACACACATACACCCTCCCTCTTCCTCTCTCACACACAGATTCTCTCTCTCTCTCTCACAAACATATTCTCTCTCTCTCTCTCACGCATACACACATACCCTCTCTCACTTTCACACAGATTCATTCTCCCTCTCTCTCTCTCTCTCTCTCTCTCACACACACACACACACACACATTCTCTCTCTCTCTCTCGTTCTCTCTCTTTCATGCACAAACACACACACACACACACATTCTCTATCTCGCACTCACACACACATTCTCTCTCTCTCTCTCTCTCTCTCTCTCTCTCTCTCTCTCTCTCAGCGATCTAATTTCGCCACCGACCCGAACCTTTTACTCTCCAAACTCGCCCTCGACCGGTCTTTCGAGGCCTTATCGGATCGGATTCATTCCTCGGGAGCCGGAACGTGGCCTATGACTACGCGGCTCCAAAGAAGCATCACGTGACGCCAGATCTATACGCAAAGAAAGTAGATCAATCTTTGATATTATTAGTTCAACCTTAAAATCAAGTACTACTAATGACACCTTAAACGAAAGGAAATATTACGGAGCGAAGAGTATTTAGATAGAATATAGAATTTAGGTCAGAGGCCAAGAGCTGGGACCTTTGAGGTCATTCAGCGCTGGAAAGGAAACTGAGACTAGGTAGTTTGAAAGGTGTAACAGGAAAACCTCGCAGTTGCACTATGAATCAATTGTTAAGACAGGGTGGAAAGTCAGATGGAAGAAAGAGAATATGAACGGAGGTATAGTTAAAAGATTGTAAGGTATTGCAGCTAGTGGCCGAAGGGACGCTGCAAAGAACCTTAAGTAATGCCTACAGTGCAACGCACGAGGTGCACTGTCGGCGCTCCCCGCGAAGAGTAAAACAGACTTTCCAATTAAATATGAATTACTTTCTGATTCCTTGAGACCAGAGGTCCCTACGCCCCCTCCCCCCCCACCGTAGGCCACATCAAGGCCTAAGTAGGCCTATCTTCTTCCATCAGTCACCTGAAACATCCCAATTAAAACTAAACAATCGACGGGTAGAACCGAATATAGAGGTGAGAACTAGAGGGGTAGGAGGGAGGGGGTAAGGGGGTAAGGGGGTGACCACAGCCAATATTGATTCATCTACCCTAATACGGCAATTTCTGCCGCAGCGGCAACGGCTCCTGGGCACCATGGCAACATCAGATGTGTTAATACGGGAATGCTGATTTCCCTCCTCCTCCTCCTCCTCCTCCTCCTCCTCCTCCCCTTGCCTCGGCACCGTCGCTATTCAAGAGCTGATTATATTAGACTTGTAATAGACATTGTCGACCTGAGAATTGGGCAGAAAGATGCACCGCCATCGCGGTTGGGGAGAGGTGGGGGGAGGAGGGGTTCCTGAAATGTCGCCGCAATCTGCACAATTGTATTACTACTCTTCCCGCCATATGCGAGGTGACGCGTGTGGGAATGGGCGTACTTCTCTCTCTCTCTCTCTCTCTCTCTCTCTCTCTCTCTCTCTCTCTCTCGTGTAGACAAAACTTGATAAGAGAGTAGTAACTTTTATTTATATATTTATACTTGCTCAGAATATACTTCCTTAGAATTCTCTCTCTCTCAGTAAATAAAAATTGCAGTGTGAAGTACATTTTATTCATATTTACTTATATTGCCTCTCTCTCTCTACTTCTCTTAGAATTCTCTCTCTCTCTCTCTCGATTAAGAAGAAACGTTAAATAGGTTTTCCCATACCCTTAACACCATTTCACATGGAATTCACTGCGTACTCATACGCGCTCCAAGACACACACGCGCGCGCGCGTTTATGGAAGTGTACACCTGAATTTGTATGGATGCGCTTTCGTATTCATACCCAAATGAGAAACAAATTCAATTTATCAAACAAATAGGAAAAAAAAAATTCAGGTAGTGAATACCCCTGCCGACATCCAATCACTATAAGTATATATTTTAATATACGAAAAACAATTAGCTGTCTGTAGTTAAATGAAATTTTATTGGTTAAGAGGTTATAGAGGTTATACAACCTTCAATACTGATGTCTTTTGCATCAATTATTAATCAATATCGTTGCCATATCTACGGTAACGGCACATAAGGGCCTTTCTTTCCCGAACATTGCACTCGTATCTCTCCCAAAATCGAATACCTTACTGAAGGTTAAGAGGCTTACCTTAGGCATTAATTCTTTTCAAAATCTGCCACAACTCATTACTGGGGTTTGCTAAGAAACAAACAAACAAGCACACGCCTAAATACAGCCTACAAGGCGGAGATAATATACTATCAGGACTATAATTTCAATACTCACAATACCCTAGAATGAGATAGGAACAATAATTGCCTAATTACAGTCATTAGTACATTGAATCGAGTTTAATACAGAACCAGATATTGGACTGGCAATGCAGATTACGCAACGCATGCCGGATTACATGAGAGAGAGAGAGAGAGAGAGAGAGAGAGAGAGAGAGAGAGAGAGAGAGAGAGAGAGAGAGAGGATTTCCGACAACAGGGGACATATTCATCCTCTAGGTAGGGTTCTACGTGCTGTTTGACTGTGGGAATCGATTTATAGTTTCTTACCAAGAAGACAAATTACTTTTTAAATGCACGATTGATTCCCTCTCTCTCTCTCTCTCTCTCTCTCTCTCTCTCTCTCTCTCTCACAGCTTATCATGAAGAGAGAGAGAGAAACAGAGAGCGCGCTCAGCTTATCACGAATGTGTGTTATGAGAGAGAGAGAGAGAGCGAGAGAGAGAGAGAGAGCGCTCTGCTTATCACGAAGTGTGTGTGTGTGTGTGTATGAGAGAGAGAGAGAGAGAGAGAGAGAGAGAGAGAGAGAGAGAGAGAGAGAGAGAGAGAATCCAGCGGTATCCAATTCAACTTCCAGCCCAGTATTTATCTTCAGCGGCGAGGCCAAAATCCTTCAGGACTTTTCGACCTATTTGTTCAACTCCGAATTCTGTCCATAAAAAAAGTTACAGACTTAGTATTAAAACGAATACGAACGTCAGAAATGAACGTATATTGAGCAACTATTAAAACGAATACGAACGTCAGAAATGAACGTATACTGAGCATCTATTAATATATATTGAATGGCTGGGGAGAAGCGCTTATCAATTATATAATTCCCTTTGGGTCTAAGTTATTCCTAAGCTACAGTGGAGACGATATTAAACGATGTTTATGGATTAATATTTGTAGAAAATTAAAAAAAAGTAAAAAATGCGCCGCAGTTTCTTCCGCGCAATCGAGTTTTCTGTACAGCGTATAATGCTGTATGACACTCTCGATGTACTGCAGTATGAAACTCTCGGCCACGATCGGGCAGCGATCAGTTGCTCCCCAGATGCGGTCAAGTGATGATGTGTCGGCGGCTGGCACCTTTAGCGGCGCCAGACGCACGATCATGGAATCTTAAGTAAAATAAAAACTACTAGGGCTAGAGAGCTGCAATTTGGTATGTTGATGATTGGACGGTGGATGATCAACATACCAATTTGCAGCCCTCTAGCCTCAGTAGTTTTTAAGGGATTTTGACAAGAAATTTCACTTCACCAAAAGATTAAAAGAAAAAAAATTATTGGAGGATGAGATCATTATAAAATTTGACGAAGACGATTCTTAACCGTGAAAATTTCTCATCGTGAAGAATACATTGCGTCTTTGCTGACTCATGCACAGACTAGGATACCTGGATGTTGGTCGACCATGGTGGGTCGTAGCAACCTCGTCCCAAATCAATTTTGGGAATCGGATGGATGACATCCTTACAGACGCCTTAACTTATGGAATATTATATATACATTAACACACACACATACAAACAAACACACGTGTATGTATGTAAATTATATGTATACATATATACATGTATGTATGCATGTGTGTATATATATACTGTATATAATCACATTAACACGTATTCTGTTAATACACATCACTACATGTGGAAAAAATATATATTTATATATATGTCCATTTCTGTGAGAGAGAGAGAGAGAGAGAGAGAGAGAGAGAGAGAGAGAGAGAGAGAGAGCCCTACCAAGGGCGAGAAAAAGACACGGCAATAATTAGGTGCACGGAGATTACACGCGACCAAATTATCACCGCGCGCGATCCCTCGATGACCCCTCAATTATCATCCTTATTAAGCCCCTAAACAAAACAAATCTTCATTATGACCCTAAACAAAACAAAGAGAAGAGAAGAGAAGATAAGTCACTTCTATGTCCAAACATCAGCTCAGAATACCCCTTAAGAGCGAAGACTTCTCGGATAAAGGGTTTTAAGGGGCAGTGGCGCTGGGATTTCAGTGCCCATAAAAGGGGAATCGCTTCAGCTTAAATGCACAGACCGGAGTCACAACAGCAAAGGTCATCGATGAGTCACACGGGGGAAGCAAAGAGCGAAACGAGGAACAAATAAAAACGTTAATTAGAATACAAGAGTAACAATTATTATAATCACCCGTGGCTCAATTAACAGTGAGCCAATTAGCTAAAAAAAATATATTTAAATTTGCAAAATTTACACGAAAGTAAACCCATAATTTTCATTACAAATAAACTTTTTTTGAAAATCAAAACAAGCTTAAAACCTAATACATTATACTCAAAACACGCTAACTTTAAGCAAACCCATGATTTTCATTACACGAGAAATTAAAAATTTCAAAAACTAAGTAAAAAATGCTCCGAAGTTTCTTCGGCGTATTCGAGTTTTCTGTACAGCCGCTACAGCGTGTAATCAAGGCCACCGAAAATAAACCTATCTTTCGGTGGTCTCGGTAAAATGCTGTATGAACCGCGGCCCATGAAAATTTAAACACGGAGTGGTGGTGGTGGCCTATCCTATATCGTTGCCAGAAGCACGATTATGGCTAACTTTAACCTTAAATAAAATAAAAACTACTAAGGCTAGAGGGCTGCGATTTGGTATGTTTGATGAATGGAGGGTGGATGATCAACATAACAATTTGCAGCCCTCTAGCCTCAGTAGTTTTTAAGATCTGAGGGCGGACAAAAAAAGTGCGGGCAGAATAAAGTGCAGACGGACAGACAAAGCCGGCACAACAGTTTTCTTTTACAGAAAACTAAAAAAAGTATATAATACATCGAAACACTCTGCCATCATTCCCATAATTTTCATGACACGAGAAATGAAAATCTCCCCCCTCCCAAAAAAAAAGAGTATACAACAATATACAAAAACAATATGCCATCATTTTAGCACTCTTGACATTACGAGACGAATAGCGTCTACTAAATCCGCGAAGCGAGTGTGTATCTAGGAGCCATAAGTTCCAGTCGAAGGCATGTCCCAAGGACATAAAAATAAGTCATCCTTGTAATGCAAAACCATAAACTTGGGGGTTGGGGGTGGGGAAGCTCGACTAATTAGCCTTCCTTAGTTAATGCGGGTCTGAACAAAATAAGAGGCTAAAATAAAGGCTTAAAAACCCTGTGGCAGTTATCCTTAAATCTGTTGGTATTTGTATTGTTTCTCATCTTGATTATGATTGTGATTATGATTATGATTGTCGTCATAATCAGCTGTTTGAATTTTATAAAGTCTTGACGACGTTTCATCATAATAATACTTGCTTTCTTAACTCGAAATAAGATTTGTTTTCTCACATACATCTGAATGTCTCTTGTCCTGACAGGACCAAACTCGTTTCTCTCTCTCTCTCTCTCTCTCTCTCTCTCACCAAACTCGTTTAACTCTCTCTCTCTTTTTATATTTATGATCATCATCATCATCACAAACAGCTGTTTGAATTTTTTTTTAATTTTTCATTCTTAGTTTCTGAATATTCCTCTACCTGACACCAAGGCACCAAACTTGTTTCTCTCTCTCTCTCTCTCTCTCTCTCTCTCTCTCTCTCTCTCCACCCTCTCCCTCATACCTTCTCCCCATATCTCACTCACCACGTCCACACTCGCTCTCTCCTTTCTACTATCTCTCTCTCTCTCTCTCTCTCTCTCTCTCTCTCTCTCCGCTGTCTCTCCATATCTCACGCACCACGTCCACACTCGCTCTCTCCTTTCGACTGTCTCTATCTCTCCCTCTCTCTGCGCCATTCTCCTCTGCCTCATACCCTCTCTCTCCTCACATCTCACTTACCACGTCAACATTCTCCCTCTCTCTCGGCGCCATCCTCTCCCTCATACCTTCCCCCATATCTCACTCACCACGTCCTCTCTCTCTCTCTCTCTCTCTCTCTCTCTCTCTCTCTGCGCCATTCTCCTCTCCCTCATACCTTTTCCCGATATCTCACTCACCAAGTCCACACTCGCTCTCTCCTTTCTGCTATCTCTCTCGCTCTCTCTCATATCCGCTGTCGCTACCTCTCCCTCTCTCTGCGCCATTCTCCTCTACCTCATACCCTCTCTCTCTCATCATCTCACTTACCACGTCAACTCTCTCTCTCTCTCTCTCTCTCTCTCTCTCTCTCTCTCTCTCTCTCTCTCTGCGCCATTCTCCTCTCCTTCATACCTCTCTCTCTCCTCACATCTCACTTACCACATTAACACAAACACTCTCTCTCTCTCTCTCTCCTTTCTGCTCGCTCAATCACTCTCTTCCCTCTCATTACCTCGAAGACCACCACCACTCCATTCCCTCCTCCCTTACGAGTCTCTTCCAACTCTCCTGTCGACCCATACAGGAAAATTATTCTCGGAATACAACAATGAAAACTGCCCGGGCGAACGTGATATCAATAATAAAGAAAAGTCTTCGGAGTGCAAGATTAATAAAAAAAAAAAAAAAAAAAAAAAAACACGCACAGACGCAATTGATTTTATGTATGTATGTAGGTGTGTATGAGCATACACAAACACACATTTATATATACTATGTATATAATATATATATATATATATATATATATATATATATATATATATATATATATATATATATATACAGTAAAGATAGAGAGAGAGAGAGAGAGAGAGAGAGAGAGAGAGAGAGAGAGAGAGAATCTTCATTTGCTTTGGTATTAATCAGTATCTAAATGAAACGTAAAAGATATGATTTTATAATACGCTCACCTAATTTAGATATGATTTTCATTTTCTTTGAGTCCACATTAATGATTAAATGAACTGCAAACGAAAAGAGTTTCACATTACTGAAAAGGCACTCACTAACAGGCTTGCAATTGTGCTCGTGAAGGCACATAAATGAATGTTACGTTTGTGAAGAGGAATTACCTCTTGTATATGATACCAACTGTTTGTGAAGAAGTGTCAGCGTGCGGAGAATGTTTGTGAGCAGGTGTAAGTGTTTGAAAAGTGAGAGTTTTTGTGTAGGTTTGTGTGTGTTGGGTGTGTCAATAGCAAAGAGGTGTAAACGTATTGAGATATGTATCTGAATTGAGATGAATTGAATATAAAATTGAGGCCAAAGGCTAACCACTGGGACCTATGAGGTCATTCAGCGATGAAACGGAAACCGACAGTTTTAAAGGTGTAACAGGAGGAAAACCTCGCAGTTGAACTGTGCACCAATTGTTAGGAGAGGGTGGAAAGTAAGATGGAAAAAAGAGAATATGAAAGAAGGTACAGTAAAAGGAACGAAAGGGGTTGCAAGGTTGCAGCTAGGGGCCGAAGGCATGCTGCAAAGAACCTTGAGTAATGTCTACAGTGCACAGTATGAGGTGTACTAAAGGCACTATCTCCCCCTACGGGATATATGTATATGGAGTACAGTCACTCAAAAATGTTTCGCAACATACTTCGAAACTTTCCGGAAAACAGCTTATAATAGTGACATTTGGCAACTCCGTCGTAAGCGCATTAAACAAGTACAGGCACGACTGATGCGTCAGAAAAATTACCTCCCGTTTCCATTGAAACCGGTTTTTATTTCTCTCTATCATTATTATAATTCCTTTATTTCTCTCTTCACCATTATTATAATCCTTTATTCTCTCTCTCTCTCTCTCTCTCTCTCTCTCTCTCTCTCTCTCTCTCTCTCTCTGCCACCATAAAGTATCCATTGGGTGTTACCTGATTTTCTCGCCATACTTTTCCATTGTGTTACTTATCCATGATTAAGAAATTCTCTGAATTTACTCCCATAAGGATTGAATGGATGATGTTTAGTTTTTATTTTTCTTTTATACAACCATGGATTTTTTTCCAAATGTTTCCATTCTTTTTTTTTTCCACTTTTCTTTTTTTATTTTGTTAACCATTAAAGAAGAAGATGATTAATAACCAAAATCGAATACGAAAAGCACATTTCCTTTTATATATAAAGAGAATAAATTATTGTTAGGTGAACGAAAACTTCTGGAACATGTTGCTAAACCTTATTGAGTGACTGTACAAGAATAAACTACACAAAGTTATTCTGCGTTAACAGTTTAGCCAAAAACAACACAAAAAGAGGAATAGATTATATCCTATAATTAAGGTACTGACAACCACCTAAACATCATTATATCATATATACCAAACGATAATTCGATAAGCACAGTATAATATTCAAATATATACAAAGTTTCATTGTAAACAAAAAAAAAAAAAAGCGAATATACACATAAATTTCCAAGTATCCCAAACTACATTCCTTACCATAAAAAATTAAACCTCAATAACAATCACATAATCTTCAATTACGCATCCAAATTTTCCAAGATAAAAATCTTCCCCCCCCCCCTGCCCTAATCGTCACCATCAAAACTCCTGGACACATACAGACGACAAAAAGACCACGGGGGGAGGGGGGGGGGCCTTTTACCATTACCTCCCAAAAGATAGGGCTAAAGGTCTCCTTATGACCCATTAGCCTTTGGTATACGGGATCACACGGGGACCGCCGCCGCAGTTAGCCATTAGGGACTTCTACGGGAGGCGGCCCTTATCTCAACTAGGAACTGTGTAATGCTATTTGGGGACACAGATTGTATCGGTGAAAAGCTCACAAGGATGACGGGGTTTTATATTACATTTCATATTTACATTTCATATTTATATATATATATATATATATATATATATATATATATATATATATATATATATATATACATATATATATATATATATATATATATATATATATATATATATATATATAATATATATATAAATTTCTGACTCATTTCAGGATCAGTCCCAGGTCTTTTAATTGGAAGACCTGGGTTCGATCCCAGGTTGAGTCAGAAATTTATTTCTGTTCTGTTGATTAAATTTGCGTCTCTCTCTCTCTCTCTCTCTCTCTCTCTCTCTCTCTCTCTCTCTCTCTCTCTACATATATACATATATAGGGTATGTATGCATATATAATTATGAATTTTTGTTACATGTTTTTAAGCATAAATATTAAGCCAAATTATAAATATTAATCACTACAACTTGGGAATTTTAAATGATACGAGGCAGAGGTAGTACTTATCAATGACAGTCCCCGATGGGCGTAAGTTATTCCGAAGGCATGTTAATTTCGACATTAAACGATATTTGTGGTTTAACAGTTGTAAATTTACAAAGGCTATATACTGTATATACACATATATATCATATATACACACACACACACACATATACATATACATATATGAAAACCATACATAATAAGTACATACATACTTTTTGTGGTTTAACATGTATATATATACACATACATACATACATACATGCATAATATCATACTATATAAGTATCTAAGATGAGAATACAGCACAAATATATACTATATATTTATATATATATATACACATATATATATACATATACATATATGAGAACCACAAATAAGTACATACATACTTTACATGTATATATATATACATACATACATACATACATGCATAATATCATACTATGAAGTATCTAAGATGAGAACAGCTTCTACTTCTTTTTACGCACACACAGACAGTAGAGAAGTATAGAAGTGAAACAATCCGACCAGAAGAAGCCTCTACAAAGAGAGATTACATTCTAGACGAACCCAAACCACAAGAATGCAACAGAGAGAGAGAGAGAGAGAGAGAGAGAGAGAGAGAGAGAGAGAGAGAGAGAGAGAGAGAGAGAGAGAGAGAGAGAGAAATTGGTCCAATCGTAAAAAGTAAAAGCAGCAAAGGGCAGAATCTTTTGGTAAATAAGTTACACTTGTTTGCCACAATATGCAAATGAACGCTACGAGGGACCGCACAATTTGCCAAAAAAAAATAAAAAAATAGTTGCATAGACTGGACGACCCCAACCGCCCCCTTCCCCCAAAATGCCTGACACTAATGGCATGCGACACCCTAAGGGTCATATCCCCCCCCCCGGGGGGTCGGGCGGGCCACCCATGGCGACCCCGACGCCTCTCTCCGTAGTGGTACAAACAAGCCCGCTTATCATATTTATAAATATGTAATGGATGATGCTCCTTCTAGACCTTGTATCAAAAGGCGCAATTAATATTCGGATCATGGCGGTCTGCAGCCGGGATCTCGAATGCTACAGTGTATATATATATATATATATATATATATATATATATATATATATATATATATATATATATATATATATATATATATATATATATATATATATATATATATATATATATATATATATATATATATACTTGATGTAAGCGACCCCCGAGTCCTGAAGAGGAAATCGATTTTTGAAAATTTATTATATATAATAAATATAGAACTCAGGAAATCGAATTTTCTTATTTATTACATAATATAGCAATCAGGAAATCGATTTTTTTATTTATTACATAATTTAGCAATCGGGAAATCGGATTTTGAAAATTTATTATATAATAAAAATATAGAGCTCTGGAAATCGAATTTTTCTATTTATTACATAATATACCAATCAGGAAATCGAATCTTGAAAGTTTATCTTAACGAAAGTTTTTTTAATTTAGCATATATCATAGCAATCAGGAAATCGAATCTTGAAAGTTTTTTAATTTAGTATACAATACAGCAATCAAGAAATCGAATTCATAAAATTTATTATATAATAGTCTAGAGCAATCAAGAAAAAGAGTTTTTTTTTATTTACTATATAATAATCAGAAAATCGAATCTTTTCAATTTATTATATAATATAGCAATCAGGAAACGGAATTTTTAAAATTTATTATTATATAATATAGCAATCATGGAATGGAATTTTTAGAATTTACTATATAACAGCAATCAGGAAATCGAATCTTTTTAATTTATTATATAATATAGCAATCAGGAAATGGGATTTTTAAAATCTATATTATATAATATAGCAATCAGGAAAAGTTGGAAAATTATTTTTTTATTTACTACATAATATCACAATAAAGAAACCGAATTTTAAAAATTTATATTATATGATATAGCAATCAGGAAACTGAATATATTTCAATTTATTATATAACAATCTTAAAAGATTTCTTAGCGTTTATTACAAAGGCATCATATTTCATAGTCCACAGGTAATAGTTCATTCATGGATGCTGCTATAACTTCACTTACCAATCTCTCTTTTCAATCATATTAATTTTGGCCAACCAAATGTAATGAATAGTTTATTTATTCACAGCCAGATCATCAACGTTGCATGAACTCAGTAAATGATTAATTAACTCAGGTGTTCACCATGTATAATCAAATTTGGAAATTATTAAGCAATATGTGAAATTCAGCTTAGTTGTTTACCAGGTAAAATAAAGTTTGGTAAATCTTAGGCACTTGCAAAATTCAATTTAGGTGTTCACCAAGTATGATCAAATTTGGTAAATACTAAGGACTTGTAAAATTCAACTCAGGCGTTCAGAAGTATAATTAAATACGGTAAATATTATTTTCCCGTAAAATTCAAATTAGGTGTCCAGCAGGCAAAATAGAGTTTGGTTATCTTAGGTACCTGTAAAATTCAACTCAGGCGTTCGAAGGTATAATTAAATACGGTAAATAAAATTCTCTTGTAAAATTCAAATTAGGCGTTCCCCAGGTATAACCAAATTTGGTAAATACAGGTACCTGTAAAATTCAACTTACATGTTGACCAGTTATAATCAAATTTTGCAAATACGAGGAACTTCCATATTTCGAAATCTTTCAGTTAATATACATGCAATATCTCCTGACATTTTATTGATGCCACAATGCAACATAAACAACTAGTACACCGCGTCTAAAAGTACGAACATACGCGCGCAATCTCTGCAAATACCAAAGGAGGCGGAAAAAAAACCGGATAATCAGGTTTTCAATATTGCAAAGGAATTAATTTCTAGTTTATTGGATACTTCATAATGGTACTTCAAGATATATATCTATTATACAGTATATATATTTATTTATATATATATATATATATATATATATATATATATATAATATATATATATATATAATTATATAATTATAATATTTATAATTATAAATATATATGATACATAAATAATTATATATATATATATATATATATATATATATATATATATATATATATATATTACGCACTTTTCTGTAACGAAGAGAGACGTTTGAAAAAATAATTTTGTAAAGAACAATAAAAATGACAAATTATTACAGGTGGTCCAAATAGACAAAATTTTCTAAAATTGAGAAAATAATTTATAAAACTCTAAAAGAAATAGATGAGAAATTAATATAACGCACAAAACATAAATACAATCGTTCTTAATAAGAGTTATGCACAGTGGGTGTCTGTGTTGTACAGACAAATATATAATTCAATTAGTATTGATATCATCAAGCTTAAAAAGTTCATATAATATGAGCGACATAATATATAAATATATATATATATATATATATATATATATATATATATATATATATATATATATATATATATATATATATATATATATCTATATATATATTTATATATATATATATCTATATCTATTTATATATATATACATATATTACTGTGTGTGTGTGTGTGTAGCCTGTGTACATGTGTGTAATAAGAGTTATGTGTAGTGTGGATATCTGTCATAGACAGAGAAATATATAATTCAGTTTGTATTGATGTTAAAAAGCGTAAAAAATTCATAATATAAAATTAGCGATATATATATATATATATATATATATATATATATATATATATATATATATATATATATATATAAAATGTGTGTGTGTGTGCTTGTGCGTGCACGCGCAAGCACGAACATCTAGATGAGACCACATCTCTCCAGATAGCGTTGTTAAGGATAATACCACCAACAGAGCGACATTCTCCACCAGCCATTTTCGACAGACAGCCTACTTAAGACGAACTCCTTTCTGTACTGTCCAGCAAATACCAGCACGCACGCACACAGACAGTCAGTCCTAATCCTGGATATTGCATGAAGACCTATTGATCAACACTACTGCAGCTGCAAGGCCACAAGACACTCAGACATACACACAAACACACACACTTACACATACACACACATACACAGACACCTGACCTAAGAAGCTTTCAATTCTTCTCTTGGGTCTCGTCCCTTCCAAGCTCTCATGTTTGTATGAAGTCTGCTCAGAGAGAGAGAGAGAGAGAGAGAGAGAGAGAGAGAGAGAGAGAGAGAGAAGCTTTTATGTTAAAAGTCTGCTTTATGATGAAGTCTGTTCTGAGAGAGAGAGAGAGAGAGAGAGAGAGAGAGAGAGAGAGAGAGAGAGAGAGAAGCTTTTATGTAGAGAGTCTGCTCTGAGAGAGAGAGAGAGAGAGAGAGAGAGAGAGAGAGGAAGTTTTTACGTATGAAGTCTGCTCAGAGAGAGAGAGAGAGAGAGAGAGAGAGAGAGAGAGAGAGAGAGAGAGAGAGAGGAAGCTTTTACGTATGAAGTCTGCTCTGACAGAGAGAGAGAGAGAGAGAGAGAGAGAGAGAGAGAGAGAGAGAGAGAGAGAGAGAGAGAGAGTCCATTAACTTTGTACCCATATCCGTTGAAGAACTAGTTTAATGCTTCTGGCTGGCTTCTACTAGAGACAGTAAGAAAATGGTGAGGCCGAAATGAATTAAGAGAGAGAATTATAAAACCTGCCTTGGAGAGATAGAGTGCTAGAATGATTTATGAGAGAGAGAGAGAGAGAGAGAGAGAGAGAGAGAGAGAGAGAGAGAGAGAGAGAGAGAGAGAGAGAGAATGACAATGCCAGCGAGAGAAATATAAAACTTGAGAGAGAAATTACAAAGATTGCGAGAAAGAGTATTATAAAACGAGAGAGAGAGAGAGAGAGAGAGAAGAGAGAGAGAGAGAGAGAGAGAGAGAGAGAGAATGACAATGCCAATGAGAGAAATATAAAACTTGAGAGAGAAATTACAAAGATTGCCAGAATGAGAATTATAAAACTTGAGAGAAAGAGACAAGAGAGAGAGAGAGAAGAGAGAGAGAGATAAAGAGAGAGAGAGAGAGAGAAATGATAATGCCAGAGAGAAATATAAAACTTGAGAGAGAAATTACAAAGATTGCGAGAAAGAGAATTATAAAACAGAGAGAGAGAGAGAGAGAGAGAGAGAGAGAGAGAGAGAGAGAGAGAGAGAGAGAGTTGAAGAAATTATAAAAAACTGGTTTTCACCTGTGCACACAGAATACATGATACTTAAAATATCATCCAATCAAGTATGATCAATTTTAGAACAAATAAAAAAAAATGTTTTAATTTAACACTGACGCCCAAAGCCTAAGGTAACTTGTCATACCCATGATTAATATATACTTTAAGCATAAGGCTACCCATCCCCGCATCTCACCGCTGAGCATAAAAACCCTTAAATATTGCCTACAGTGCACCACATGAGGTGCACTGACGACGCTAATCCCCTGCGGGATTTATAAAGTTTGTGAGAACAGTTGGGCAGCTTTTCAATCTCTATAAAGTTATGATAGAGAATGAAAAGCTGCCCAGCTGTTCTCACACCCCTCCTAACCCCTTCCCCAGGAGTCACCTGTTTGAAAGGAACAGGTAACATAAGTAACAAAGTGCTTCGTCATAAATATTAAACTGCATAATTTATAACGTTTACACACACCCGACGTTAGGCATCTGACGTTTGAAGCAATAATAAAAGTCTTCAGACTGATATTATAGATTTATTAATGATGTATTCGAAGTTTACTTAATTCCCGGGGGAAGAAATACAAATTTCTATAAATTAGACCAGTAAAAGATTCGATTATTTCTTTTTCTGAACTCTGTCAGACAAGCGTATGATTTCGCTTTGAAAACGTAAAAGCCTTCTCCGCTACGTAACATCTGATATATCGTCTATGAACTATTCAATCTCTTCTATAATCAGAATTCATAATTTCTTACTGGATGAATGTATGCCAGGTGTTCCATAGGTAACACGTTTTATAGATTCCTAAAATACAGGTAAGTTCAAGGACGAAAAGTAATTACCTACTGCTGAAGTTTAATCTACCACAGGTGATACGGGAAAAACCTATCGTTCGTCAGTGAGAGAGAGAGAGAGAGAGAGAGAGAGAGAGAGAGAGAATATGTATGTATGTATGTATGTATGTATGTATGTATGTATGTATGTATGTATGTATGTATGTATGTATGTATGTATGTAAGTATAGCAAGAAAGAAAGAGAAACAGAGGAAGGCCTTGCGGTACTCCACTGTTTCTGTTTTCTTCGTGGATTTTGTCTTTATTTATATTTTCATCACGTTCAATATTTTCGTGATTCAATTATGAATATAATTATGAATATATATATATATATATATATATATATATATATATATATATATATATATATATATATATATACATACATATATACTATGTTGTGTGACCAATGACAATAAAGAGAAAATGTAAAACTTCATATTTCAGTTGACTCAAATTTTAAGTTGTGGTAAATATTCACAGTTCGAAACGTGTATCGGAAAAACTTCGGGGCGAGCATCTGGCTTTGATTTTAAAGTTTGCTTTGAAAGAATATCTAATATGAGAGAGAGAGAGAGAGAGAGAGAGAGAGAGAGAGAGAGAGAGAGAGAGAGAGAGAGAGAGAGAGAGAGAGAGAGAGAACTACAAGGATAACATTATAAGAAATCACTATAAATATATATAATAGTATAGTAACACTCACATAAATCAATGAAGCGTAATATAAGTATAAATCTATACGTCCCTGAAAACATTTCACCGGTATTATTATTAACAAGAAGGAAAACAAGTTAGGAGTAAATAAACAAACCTATATATTTAAATAAAATATATAATTAATATATAAACAGTAAAAAGACTAAATACGAGAAATATACTGAGAAACAATACAAAAGTTAAATAAGAATATAGAGAGAAACGTTACGAAAACTTAAATACGAGAAATATATTGAGAAACAATACAAAAGTTAAATAGCAAAAATAAATAGAGAAACAGTATGAAAGCTAAATACGAGAAACATATTGAGAAACAATACAAAAGTTATATAAGAAAAATATATAGAGAAACAATACGAAAACTAAATGAGAAAATCTACAGAGAAACTATACGAAGACTATATAAGTAAAAATCTAGAGAAACATTACGAAAACTATAAAAAACAAAAGAGAAACAATACGAAAACTCCACCTTCAACGCATCTTAATCAGCAGCATTTCACACCAAAACACACCAAGACACCTGCCAAATTTTCAGGAGCCCGCATGGCCCGTGCAATGGGGGTTTGATTTACCTGGGGGTCTCTTAAGATCTCTGAAGGTCTTATAACTCTTCATTCGCCTGGTGGGGTTTTAGTTTTCTGTAAAAGAAAACTATTGTGCCGGCTTTGTCTGTCCGTCTGCACTTTTTTTCTGTCCGCCCTCAGATCTTAAAAACTACTGAGGCTGAAGGGCTGCAAATTGGTACGCTGATCATCCACCCTCCAATCATCAACCATACCAAAATGCAGCCCTCTAGCCCCAGTAGTTTTTATTTCACTTACGGTTCAAGTTAGCCATAATCGTGCATCTGGCAACGATATAGGCCGGGCCACCACCGGGCCGTAGTTAAAGTTTCATGGGCCGCAGCTCATACAGCATTATACCGAGACCACCGAAAGATAGATATATTTTCGGTGGCCTTGATTATACGCTGTAGCAGCTGTACAGAAAACTCGATCGCGCCGAAGTATTTTTTACTTGTTTTTTGCTTATTCCGATTCAAGGGTCGGGATTCGATCGCGTGAGGTGATCGCATATCAACTGTCCATTCAATGTTCTTCAATGCGTTTCTTGATGACATTATTATTATCATTATTTGGAGTAATGTCAGTTATCAATCCACTGCAAAAATATAATGGCTATTACTACTACAATTACTGTTATTCTTATTGCAGTAGAAGCATTACATCTGACAGCAAATATAACAATAATGATACTCGGATAAATAATGTAGTAGTGTATTGCATTAGACAGCAAATGTAATACTAACGTTTCTTTAACAGAAATTATTGTATGAGGAATAACAATAAAAAACAAAAACTGAGGAGAAGAACACTTGAAAAATATACACCATATGCATAATGTATGTATGAATGTGTATATATATATAAATAATATATGTGTATAATTAATATATATATATAATTATATATATATATATATATATAATATATATATATATATATATATATATATATATATATATATATATATATACACATACATTCTGTTTTAACAGAAAATGTCAGTCATATCTGATACATATATATAAATATATACACATATATACATATACATATATACACACTATGTATGCACGTAGGTATACATATGTACGGATATATGCGAATACAAGCGACGTCTTAACTTGATCTACACAGCGCCAGAAAAACTACCACCTCAATATAAAGCTGAAAGTGAAAGAGATAAGAAGAGAGAGAGAGAGAGAGAGAGAGAGAGAGAGAGAGAGAGAGAGAGAGAGAGAGAGAGAAAATAAAATAAAATAAAAAAAGAGAGAAGGACCAGCACAATCAAAGGTCAAGCCGGATTATATAAATCTGGGGACACACCCAGACAGGGACCTGGTACACGGCACTGCACCGTCCAACTATTCTGTTTAGAAAATAAAGGGCAGTTTGTACACTTCACCCGGACTGCTTTATCAGTTTCCCTGTCTCGGCCTTAATTGCGGCCATTTCTCTCTCTCTCTCTCTCTCTCTCTCTCTCTCTCTCTCTCTCTCTCTCTCTCTCTCGCGGTCAGCTTATTTTTCAAATCGAAACCCGAAGTACTTGTATTTATTTAGATTCTCTCCCTCTCTCGCTCTCTCTCTCTCTCTCAGGACCAACTTATTTTCATATCAAAACCCGAAGTACTTGCATCTATTTAGATTCTCTCTCTCTCTCTCTCTCTCTCTCTCTCTATTTAGATTCTCTCTCTCTCTCTCTCTCTCTCTCTCTCTCTCTCTCTCTCTCTCTCTCTCTCTCTCAGGGTCAACTTATTTTCATATCAAAACCCGAAGTACTTGCATCTATTTAGATTCTCTCTCTCTCTCTCTGTATTTATCTGTTCAACTTTCATGTGAAAATAATATTTATCAGCTCTCTCTCTCTCTCTCTCTCGGTCAACTTATTTTCAAAATCAAAACCCGAATTACTTGCACCAATTTAGAATAAGATTCTCTCTCTCTCTCTCTCTCTCTCTCTCTCTCTCTCTCCCCCCCACTTCGATCTCGATTGATATCATGTACATTTTTTTTCTTCGTCCATTGGCTGGTCAATTTATTTCCTAACGCGATATCTGTTTCAGAATCAAAACATTCGCCTCAACACGAAATACTAGCATCTGTTTAGATATTCTCTCTCTCTCTCTCTCTCTCTCTCTCTCTCTCTCTCTCTCTCTCTCTCTCTCTCTCTCTCTATTGATATAATGTCCCTTTTTTCGTTTACAGGTTGGTCAATTTATCACCTAACGCGGTATCTTGTTTCAGATTC
>NC_089788.1:5818001-5843001 GCF_040412425.1 Macrobrachium rosenbergii | reverse complement strand
TCAGCATGTAGCTGGTATATCAGGTTTCCTAAGGAAACAACTATAATAATAATTATTAATTATTATTAATTATTAATTAATAATAATAATACTAGTTTGTGTAATGAAAATTACAATTGTATAATAAACTTATTTTACTATGTAAAACTACATTACACAGTAATATAGCTTACTATATAATTGTGGATTTTTATTACACACACTGTTTTTTAGAAGATTGCTTTCTCAGCAACGGTCCTGAACATTTTGAAACATCAGAAAATAAATCTAAGACAACAGAAATCTTTATGTCAAAACCTGATATGGTAGCTATTGCTGGTGAAAAAAAAAGATAAGAAGAAGAACAGAAAAATCTGTATAAATTAAATGCCGTTATTTTATTATTATTATTATTATTATTATAATTATTATTATTATTATTATATTTGTTTCTTGGCAACCCTCAACATTACCATAAATGTACTGCACATCACAGCTTTATCAAAACCATTCAATTTACCAGTAAAATTATTATTATTATTCTTATTATTATTATTATTATTATTATTTTATTATTATTATTATTATATTTGTTTCCTGGCATCCTCAACATTATCATAAATGTACTGCACATCACAGCTTTATCAACATAGCCCATAACCCTTAGAAAACCGTTCAATTTACCAGTAAAATTATTATTATTATTCTTATTATTATTATTATATTTGTTTCCTGGCAACCCTCAACATTACCATAAATGTACTGCACGTCACAGCTTTATCAACATACAACCCTTACAGAACCATTCAATTTACCAGTAAAATTATAAAATAAATTACTGCTCAATACATTCAACTATTTAACCACAACACATTAGCCTAATTTTGAACTGGATTGCACAACAAATCAACTGCAAATGGACTTGGCTACCAACCAGGTTTTCGACGATTTATGAAAATTAACAACCAAATCGGGTAAATCTGTAATCAGTTTTCATAGGTACACCTCAATCCTCAAATAGTTTATTATACGCTGTAGACACCAATCCTTAACAATGCACTTATGATTCAGCTAAAATTACTTTAATACTTTATTACATACAGTAGGCCCTATCCTTAACAAATGTAATTATGATTCAGCTAAAATTATTACTTCAATAGTTTTATTACGTACTGTGGACTGAGTCCTTAACAATGCAATTATGATTCAGCTAAAATTTCACTACTAAGACCTGCACCATTATTAGCCTTAGAGGCGATCTTGAAATTACAAGATCAGTAATTAACAGTAATTAACTCGTGTCCCGTAACTGTACCTACAAAATAATTCAATTACCCGTGACCCGTAATCAACAAAAGTTCAGCTTCATACAGAACCGACGCGTTCCAAAGATCACTTGAAGGCGTTCTATGAGGGACACGCCTACAATGCAAACTTCTCTGTCTGTTCGAGTGGGAAATTTCTCTCTCTCTCTCTCTCTCTCTCTCTCTCTCTCTCTCTCTCTCTCTCTCTCTCTCTCCTTCTGTTACCCCTTTACGCTATACCTTTCTCTTTCTCTCTCTCTCTCTCTCCACTTTACTCTCTCTCTCTCTCTCTCTCTCTCTCTCTCTCTCTCTCTCTCTCTCTCTGTTACCACTTTACGCTATACCTTCTCTCTCTCTCTCTCTCTCTCTCTCTCTCTCTCTGTTACCACTTTACGCTATACCTCTCTCTCTCTCTCTCCTTTCGTTGCTCCTTTACGCTATTCCTCCTCTCTCTCTCTCTCTCCTTTCGTTGCTCCTTTACGCTATTCCTCCTCTCTTTCTCTCTCTCTCGTTATACTCTCTCTCTCTCTCTCCTTTCGTTGCCCCTTTACGTTATACCTCCCCTCTCTCTCTCTCTCTCTCTCTCTCTCTCTCTCTCTCTCTCTCTCTCTCTCTCTCTTGTTGACCCTTTACGTTATTCCTCCCCCTCTCTCTCTCTCTCTCTCTCTCTCTCTTCTCTCTCTCTTTTCGTTACTCCTTTACGCTATACCTTCTCTCCCTCTCTCTCTCTCTCTCTCTCTCTCTCTCTCTCTCTCTCTTTCCTTTCCTTTTACCCCTTTACGTTATACTCTCTCCCCCTCTCTCTCTCTCTCTCTCTCTCTCTCTCTCTCTCCTCTCTCTCTCTCTCTCTCTCTCTCTCTCTCTCTCTCTCTCTCTCTCTCTCTCTCTCTTTCGTTGCTCCTTTCGTTGCCCCTTTACGTTATACCCTTCTCTCTCTCTCTCTCTCCTTTCGTTACTCCTTTACGCTAAGCCTTCTCTCTCTCTCTCTCTCTCTCTCCCAGATCATTCCCTTCCATATTTCCTCACTTCTTAAATACCCCTTACCTCATATATCTCCCTCGGGGCACAAGCTCCTTCCTCACCCAGTGAGCAACTTTCACCCCCTACGAGAGGGAGGAGGAGGAGGAGGAGGAGGAGGAGACTTGACCCGCTGTTGCTGTTGCTGCCCTATACAATCACCTGCAATAGTACCCCAGACACCTGCCCCTCTAAACCATGCAATAGTCTGCCCCCTTGCACATGCAACAGTCTTCCATGAAGTGAGAGGTCGCTAGGAGGGGGGGGAATGCCCCTCCCACCCCCTTACAGACCCCCAACCCCTCCACAACCACCCTTCAAGACACAGAAGGAAATACGACGATAGGAAGGTGAATATAACTAAGAAACCCCAACATATAAAAAAAAACATACATGTTAGTTCGTTAGTTTGTCTGCAAGTATCATTAACCCCTCTCTCTCTCTCTCTCTCTCTCTCTCTCTCTCTCTCTCTCTCTCTCTCTCTCTCTCTCTCTCTCTCTCTTCCCCCAAACTCCGAGGGAATGTTGCACACGCAAAACAGGGTCAGAGTCCGCTCACTTAAAAAGTGTTTTAAGTGGCTGCGTTTTTAAAGTGGTCATAGCTGTCAGTTCTTTTTTCGGTCTTCCTTCTTTTTCTCTTAATGACGATGATAACAAGCTTTCGTCTTTTGCAAGAAGTGACGAGTTTTAGCGACTTATTCGACTAATGAGTAACATCTGTCCGTTCCTAGGTGCAGCCTGAACTCTGCTGTTCGGATGGTCTCGCACAGTGAAAGTCATCCACACAGAGAGAGAGAGAGAGAGAGAGAGAGAGAGAGAGAGAGAGAGAGAGAGAGAGAGAGAGAGAGAGAGAGAGAGAGACTTGATACAAAGAAAAATATTTAACATGAATCAACAAAAAGCAGAGAGAGAGAGAGAGAGAGAGAGAGAGAGAGAGAGAGAGAGAGAGAGAGAGAGAGAGAGAAAAGACTTGATACAAATACAAATGTTTAACATAACTCAACAACAGGCAGACAACAGGCAGAGAGAATGATTCAAAGAGAAATATTTAACAAAAATCAACAAAAGGCAGAGAGAGAGAGAGAGAGAGAGAGAGAGAGAGAGAGAGAGAGAGAGAGAGAGAGAGAGAGAGAGAGAGAGAGAGAGAGAAATATTTAACACTAGTCAACAACAGGAAAAAACGTAATAACATTATAGTATGAATAAGATGATAATGAATTGCTTTTCACCACCTAACATTAAAACACATAGCATAAAAAAATTATGACAATAAATACCTGCCTTCCCCTGCGTATAAAAACCAGAGAAGAAGAAGAAGAAGGGGAGAAATCAGAGAAAAGTAACGAAGAAGAATAAAAAAACAATAATTCCCTTTCCTTTCCCCTTCCACTTAATAGCCGAGTGACACAGATACTGGCCCTGATAGCATAATCTTTTGAGCAAACATAAAACAAGGACACTCTGCCCTCTTGTTTATTATCTGCCTCTTCAAGTATCTGGTAAACAAATTATGGAAAGCTCCGAGAGAGAGAGAGAGAGAGAGAGAGGTCGACCTCAAGTAAGATCGACCACTCGGGACAGCAGCCTTCGAGTGGCGGCAAGGTCATTCTTGACTTTCCATTCTCACTTATTCATGTTTTCATGTTTTTTTCTCTTTTTTTTTTTTTTTACAAAGTCTTTATTCATTTAAGGAATGTTTAAGTTTTGTAGGTAACTTTTATGCTTTCACGATTAATGGGTATTATCTTTTTAATCATCAATTCTTGTATCGCTTTAAATTAGTGTGTGCCCTTTAATCATCAAATCTTGTATTCCTTTCCCAAGTAATGTGTACCTTTTAATCATCAAATCTTGTATCACTTTCCCAAGTAATGTGTGCCTTTTAATCATCAAATCTTGTATCGCTTTCCCAAGTAATGTTTACCTTTCAACCATCAAATCTTTTATCCCTTTCCCAAGTAATGTGTGCCTTTTAATCATCAAATCTTGTATCACTTTCCCAAGTAATGTGCGCACTTTTAAATCATCAATTCTTGTATCCCTTTCCTAAATAACGCGTGCTTTTTCAATCATCAAATCTTGTATCCATTTCCCAATTAATGGGTGCCTTTTAATCATCAAATCTTGTATCCCTCGCCCAAGTAATGCGTGCCCTTTTAATCATCAAATCTTGTATCCCTTTCCCAAGTAATTTGTGTCTTTTAATCATCAACTCTTGTATCTCTCTCCCAAGTAATGCGTGCCTTTTTAATCAACAATTCTTGTATGCCTTTCCCAAGTGAAGTTCGCCTTTTTAATAATCGAATCTCCTACTCATATTTAGACAACAAAATATTTTTTACTTCGTTTCATTACGATCACTTCAGTCTAAAAGCAGCATTAGAAGCGTATCACTTCTGCATAAAAACATCATCATAGTTGCTTAAGAATCCTTATTCTGAAAATCAATACAGCTATGCTTAAAAGTAAGGCCAAGAGATACAAAGTCTACCCAAATGAGTGAAGTCGCCTCCCACCTGGGGTAACTACGTAGGCGATGACGTATCTTAGAGGTACCTGCCCATTACGGCAATTCACCGGATGACGCAATATGGAGGTAGACAAAGCTCCATCTACATGGGGATTTTTTTCTGGGGGAGTGAGCAGACCTTCTCTTTCTCTTGGCCTTGCTTAAAAGAATCATCGCGACTGTCAACAGTGCCAGTCACCTTATAGCTTTTGTATATCTCCCACAGTCCTTATACTTGATTTTTTGGCATAAAATATTTTACAATTTCATCCTGATACCGATCATACTATAATGCTATTCACATGTACATACACACACACACACACACACACTTGTGTACCAAGCCAAAACAAACCTGCCTCAAAACAGAATATAATAATAATAATAATAATAATAATAATAATAATAATAATAATAATAAAAGGATAGGACAGAGTTAACTGAAAAAAAGTAAAAGTAAATACTGTCTAATAAGAAAAAATACAAAAACAAAGAGCCAAAAAACTAATTAATCTAAGAACAAAAATATAACTGATTCTACTCTTTTAAAATCATACCAAAAAACTGTACAAATCCATGGTACACAGACTTCGGCATTGCCCAGAATTTGAAAACATCGGCTATAAGGTCCCCATCCACGTAAGCTAAGTCTGGGAAGGTCTTCAAGGGGAAAAATTTGTCCTGATATGGACCTCTGGACTATCAACACAGAGGCAAAACATGACTGCAAGGAAGGTATGTCTCAGACTACTCCAACGCCCCCTTCCACCCCGTCCACCCTCTGATAACTTAACTCGCTAATGTGCTTTTCCAACTACTCGACACTTCCTCAAGTCCCATTCACCCAGACATAAGCAGTTAAAATTACATTAACGCCGATAAATCACATGCTGCCGCCTATCTCGCCTGAATTTCGAAAAAGGGGGCCTTTTCCACAAACACTAAATTCTGTGCTGTAATGGCCTCGTTTCAGTTTTCCCTTATCATACAATAAGGATTTTACTGTAATATTTTTTTTTCCTTTTAGTCTAATTTGGATAATATTTACAACTGTAATACTACTTTTTAGTTTTCTTAAAAGAAAGCTATTGTGCCGGCTTTGTCTGTCCGTCCGCACTTTTTTCTGTCCGCCCTCAGATCTTAAAAACTACTGAGGCTAGAGGGCTGCACATTGGTATGTTGATCATCCATCCTCCAATTACCCAACATACCAAATTGCAGCCCTCTAGCCTAAGTAGTTTCTGTTTTATTTAAGGTTACAGATAACAATAATCGTGTTTCTGGCAACGATATAGGATATGCCACCACTGGGCCGTGGTTACAGTTTCATGGGGAGCGGCTCATACAGCATTATACCGAGACCACCAAAAGATAGATCCAATTTCGGTGGCCTTGATTATACGCTGTAGCGGCTGTACAGAAAACTCGATTGCGCCAGAGAAACTAAAGCGCATTTTGTACTTGTTCCTTTCTTGTCTTATTGATATATTACTTACACTTGTAATGCTAATTTCCCTTTCTTGTATAATTCTAGATAATATTTACAATGTTATTTACTTCTTGCCAGTTTAGTTTACATAATTTTTACAGACTTTTCTTCAATTTGAGAGTCTAGCTTCAACAGAGCCTACAATGCCATTTTCCACATACCGTTTTTCGCAACATCTTGCGACACAGTTCTCTTAAAAAAAAAAAAAAAAAAAATGATGACGAATACAGCTGCTGCTAGTAGCCTTGTCAGTTTGTCGAGCAATTAATATACGAGTTTTCTCTCCTTTTATAATAAAAGATACTGTTCTCTTCTGTCTAAATACTTCGTCATTCCTCTCTCTCTCTCTCTCTCTCCATGACCTCATACCGCCTCGTAATATCGCAACCAATTTTCTCATTTTCTTCATGACGGGAGTCTGAGATAAGGAAATTGAGATATCGGTGCAGTCTGCATGCACACAAGTGTAAATTAGCGGAGAGAGAGAGAGAGAGAGAGAGAGAGAGAGAGAGAGAGTTTTACACGAATTTGTCATTCTTAATCATAACTCATGAGTTTTCACAGGAGTTGAAAACAAACCAAAAGGTCAACCACATGTCTGAAGTGTTTGAGAGAGAGAGAGAGAGAGAGAGAGAGAGAGAGAGAGAGAGAGAGAGAGAGAGAGAGAGAGATTACGGCAAACAATGACCATCCCGGTATTGCTCAAATGACTATTAGTTTAGCAAATATTTACAGCTCAAAGTAGCTTCAAAAATTGTCCTGATTCCTTTATGTATGTATGTATGTATGTATGTATGTATGTATGTATGTATGTATGTATGTATGTATGTATGTATGTATGTATGTATGAACAATAAAAATAATATCAAAAAATACAACAACTAACATTGCCTGTACATAAATGTTAACTGTCAACATTTATTTACTGTTAATGTTGTCTGATGTATGTTTTGAGATTACTTCTATTGTTCTTACATGCATAATGAGGGTGTAGTATAAGATATTAATGAAAAAATAAAAATACAGTATAATAATAATAACATATATATATATATATATATATATATATATATATATATATATATATATATATATATATATATATATATATATATATATATAAATAATCCCTACATGAAACACCTCTTAAATTTGCATCAACAAACAAAAGACATACGGATCATCCCACGCCAAAAAAAAAAAAAAAAAATCTCTTCTACGCAAGGGAAAAAATAAATCTTTCACCCACGTCAAAACAGCAATAAGACTCTAAATCTCTTTTACACAAATAAGATAAAAAAAAAATCTCCTTTACATAAAGAGAAGCTCAACAAACATTGAGTGAACAAAGAGGAAAAAACAAGGAGCAAAGCAAACTCGCACCAACACTGGAGTTCAAACCAGAGTTCTGAGATACGCTGGATCTAGCCATTACTGAGAAGTAAAAACAGTAAGTGATGAAGCTTTAAGCTTTGTTCTTGGAATCTGTAGAGGGCTACAGCAGCAGTCAGTCTGACGCTTTCATCAGTATCACAATGCTGTGTGTGTGTGTTGTTCTCTGTGCGAAATTTCTCTCGTTGTGGTAGGGCTAATGATTTGAGTGCGTGTAACAATCAGAAAACAGATGAATGATACCTAAGGAGTTTTACAAAGATTAAAAGGCTTTCGGATACAATGTTTATTACCCATGTATATATATGTAATAATAATATAAAATATGTATATATATATATATATATATATATATATATATATATGTGTGTGTGTATGTGTGTATATATGTGTGTGTGTAGTTATAACTACAATCTTACAAAAGCGTGATGTAAAAATGTAGATGTACTTTGAAAGATATCGGTTATCAGCGCGAGATCTGTCAGGATTTACACTTAGTGTTTAATTTCCACTGAGATAAAACTACTATATATATATATATATATATATATATATATATATATATATATATATATATATATATATATATATATATATATATATATATACTTATATTATACAATTACATTTATATATACAGTATATATACACACACGCATATGTACATATACGCACCTCCACACCATTCAACAATCCCTGTAACAATCCCTGTAACATGACTGGACGAATCTAAATCACGACGACAAACCAAAATAAAAAATTATCGACTGACGCCCCCGCCCCCGCCCCCAAATTATTAAAAATATTCCATCGATTCTCCGCGCGCCGACGAAATGCCACAGCTGGAGGCATCATCGCTGGAGTACGTCGTTCGTATTGATCAGTGATCAATGAGAGAGAAAAAAAAAAAGTATTATGACCGCCAGAAACACTACGGGACACTTCGACACTCGGCCGTTCGCTGAGTCAAGACCCTGGCCGAGTTTTTTTTTTTTTTTTTTTTTACCTGTGGATAAAACCTTTTTTAATTCATTTCGATTTACTTATTTTTAAGTTTCCGATCGCTAAAATTAGATTAAAATTTTTAGTTTTCTGTTAAAGAAAACTATTGTGCCGGCTTTGTTCGTCCGTCCGCACTTTTTTTTCTGTCCGCCCTCAGATCTTAAAAACTACTGAGGCTAGAGGGCTGCAAATTGGTATGTTGATCATCCACCCCCCAATCATCAAACACACCAAATTGCAGCCTTCTAGCCTCAGTAATTTTGATTTTACTTAAGGCTAAAGTTAGCCATGATCATGCGTCTGGCACCGCTATAGGTGGCGACAACACAGGCCTCTGAATCTAATGAAAAAAAAAAGGGCTTAAATACGATTTATTAGGGGCCCCACGAAGAATGTACCTCAGGCAGGCCTTAAACGGGGAGTAGTAATCTTCATTTTGCCTGGCTTGGATAAAACGCTTAGGAGGAATCTTTGGAGCGAACACGCCCCTGACGTGGGTGTCAGGGAGGTAAAAATAAAGGTTCACCCGAAGAGGGGGTGGGGGGGGGAGGGTAGGGTAGGGGGGTGAGAAGGGAGGGGGGGATGTTACACGATAAAGAATGTTTAAGGTCTTAATTATGAGTCCTGGTAATGTACCATAAACATGAAAGCAAACTAAAATGAAAAAAAAAATGCCTCGAAAGGGGGCAAAAAAAAAAAAAATCCAAATTTTAACATGACGAAGCTGAACTCACGTTTTAAAATGAACTGCGAGACCAAACATAAAAAAAATTAATTAATATATATAAAGTATATCTAAAAACAGCCACTTTTTTATTTCTTTCGCCGCAACTTACATTAACACGACAAGAGTTGGGTCTGAATCTATAAATAGCGCGTCCGGAGCATGAAAAAATAATAGTAAGTTCCGGCGAACTGCGCACAAAAATAATAAAATAAAAAATGCTGATGAAATACAAATAAACTGGTTTGTTTACCTCAAACGTCGTGTATGAAAATAAATCATTTTCGATATTAAAAGCAAATCTGCTTTGAAGTGGGGGATATTTATAACAGATGTTCGTGGTAAAAGAAAAAAAAAGAAAAAAAAAAACTAAAATTACGAAATAGAAGGAAAGGTCAATATTCCTATTCACTGATTATGACGAGTGTATATATATGTATATATGTGTGTGTGTGTGTAATTTGTGTATATATATAACATACACAAACCATTTATTTTTGGGATTCGTAACCACAAAGAGGCAGGAGCATTACTTTTAATATTCCATCTATAAAAAATATCTAAGGAGTAAAATATATTCATAAATAATAACCATAGGTAAATCTTTTTTAATACATAACAAAAAAATAACAACTCAAAAGTTTAAAGCTTCAGAAATGATTGTAAGATCAGTCACACGATAGTCCATAAGATAAAACTCTTAAATGAAAGACTCTCTCTCTCTCTCTCTCTCTCTCTCTCTCTCTCTCTCTCTCTCTCTCTCTCTCTCTCTCTGTCTGCGACACAAAACAATAAACAAACCGAATCGTCTGACAAACACAACACTTATTATTCCATTCGGGCTTAGCGAACAGGCTTCAGAATTCTCTCTCTCTCTCTCTCTCTCTCTCTCTCTCTCTCTCTCTCTCTCTCTCTCTCTCTCTCTGCGACATACCAACAATAAGTAAACCCAACCGTTTGATGAAGGCAACATTTACTCCATTCGGGCTTAGTTAAGAGACTTCAGAAATTCTCTCTCTCTCTCTCTCTCTCTCTCTCTCTCTCTCTCTCTCTCTCTCTCTCTCTCTCTCTCTCTCTCTCTCTCTCCTTATTCAACTTTCCCCCCAAAATAACGATTCATCAAAACAATCACAATATAAACGCGTCGGCCAGTTTCCCAAACTCCTTAACTACACCTTATTAACACGAATTTCTCATTAATACTGGAATCTATCATTTCCAAAGTAATGTGCAAAAGTTAAAGTGACAGTAAAGAAGCAAAGTTAAAGAGAAATTAAAGAAAAAATTAACAAAAACATATGAGTGGGTTAAGAATTATATCCCCCACCCCCAACCAAAGTTAATCTTAAGTACAGCATTAGCCTATCCAAACAGGTTGGGGAACAAGCGAATATAGGCGGCCGAATTTTTGCATTCCGTAACTTTTCATTTTCTTTTTTTTTCTTCTTTTTTCTTTCATTATGGGACACTTCGGATCTGACTAATTATATTCAATGCCGAAAACGACCAAAGGAATAGAAGTTTGAAGGTTGAACAACAGGGTCAAGCTGAAATTAAAATAAGTGGAACGAGAAATGAAGAACATAACTACATTTTTTAACTACCAGCCTTTTTATTGTTCTTATTATTATTTTCGAGAAGGTGGCTCCAGAAGAATTTATCAAGTCTTTTAGGGATGGGGTTACTGGCCCATGCACCTTTTCCTGACCTCACAGAAGCTGATACCCATTTAAAGCACAGTGAGGTCGCGACAGGCAGGACAGGAACGATCCGTGGGACCCAAGTAGCCTAATGAACCACTCAACTAGAGTATATAATTATACTGCATGAAATATAAAGGTATTATGTCGTACTCCTCAGATATGTGCAACTAGGTCCAAAATGAAATACATGTTACAAAACACTGTGTATCAAAAATATACACGTACAAAGCTTACAGATTTCGTCCAACCACATTGCGGATCTTACTCACATATATTGTGTGTGTGTGTATATATATATATATATATATATATATATATATATATATATATATATATATATATATATATATATATATATATATATATATATATATATATGTGTGTGTGTGTGTGTGTGTGTATATATGTATAAACATAACTAATTTCCCTAACAGGCGATCGTTTCCTACCATTACACATCACACGATGACCCAGCCATTCCTGAAGTTCCGAGTCAAGTGTGACTCTCCATAGAGGCCACCTCTTTAGTCCAAATGCCACTTCATACACTCAAGTAGAAGCATAAACAGCTCCTCATCCCTTCTGTCTACACTACAGATTCCCATTCCAAGCTGCATCGTCTGTTCCTTCTAAACCGTCACGACCTTGTTTTTAAAACTTCTGACATTCTGAGTGACCTCTTTTGCTCTTACCTCTTTTGTAAAATCCGTAAATTTACGCCCCTCGTTATTATTACTTTGCTTTTCCCATTCTCTCTACATGTCAAAGCCATTTCATTATATATCCAAACTAGTCATTTTCGTTTTAACTGACTTTTCACCATCATCATCAATAATTTTTTTGTAATTGTTCCCTTCTACCTTATGCACTGAGTTCCCACCTCTTTATTCTACATAATACTCTAAGAATGAATATTCGTGTTATTTACATAACTACTGTTCACTCCCACAGAGCAAACTAATACTTCTATATATGTCAAGTGCTAACTACATTTACCCTCTTCCTCTCGTGCAAAATGCCTGCAGTTCTCCTGATGCTTTTCCTAATTATTTTATATTCTAAGCCACTTCCTAACTCAGCCAATTCTCTCAATCACAGAAAACGCTCAAATAAACGTTAGAAAAGCGTCTTTGCTGTCTTACATTTCCTCTCAAAGCAAGACAATGAAACCAGCATTAAAAGATAATTCAACCCTTATAAAACGAAGCAAAGATCCATATCAAGGACGTCCAGATCCACCACATTTTATTTCTCAGGTTTTTCTGATAACTGTTCTCCTCTTTCTATATTTCCCGTTATCTTCCGTTACTTCTTTCGAATCAACGCCATATTCTTTGGAAGCCTGAATTTCAAGTCAGTGGCCCCTACGGTGCGCTTGTTCCATCTTCTGAATAATAATAATAATAATAATAATAATAATAATAATAATAATAATAATAATAATAATAATAATAATAATAATAATAATAATAATAATAATAGCTGATCTCCTCTTTCTGTATTTCCAATTACCTTCTGCTACTTCTTTGGAATTATTATTATTCAGAAGATGAAGAACCTATTCATACCCACTACAGGGGCTACTGACTTGAAATCCAAGCTTCCAAAGAATATGGCCACATTCTCTGGAAGCTTGGATTTCAAGTCAGTAGCCCTGTAGTGGGTATGAATAGGTTCTTCATCTTCTGGATAATAATAATAATAATAATAATAATAATAATAATAATAATAATAATAATAATAATAATAAAATAATAAAATAATTAATAATACAAATGGAAAACAATTCAAGAACTCGTCGCCATCAATGAAAAAATACAGCCCTTGCATGTGCAACAACTGTAATCAGCTTTTAGGGAGCTCTCGGCACAAGATGTACTTGCAAGATGGACAAAAAGGCTACAGATAAGAGCATTAAACGGGGGAATAAAAATAGCAATGTACAAAAGCATGTTAACCGTAATGACTTAGACTGCATTCCTCGCGTTCACTGCAGGAAAAAAAAAATAATAAAAACAGTGTACGACCACCAGAAAATGTGCACAATACACAGGAAAATTAAAATTGCAAATGAAAAATAAATAAATCTTGATGAACGCAGCGAACAGAGACGCAGACGCGGACCCAAGTCGAGAGAGAGAGAGAGAGAGAGAGAGAGAGAGAGAGAGAGAGAGAGAGAGAGAGAGAGAGATACGCTATCTCAATATCAACTCGCTGACATCATAAAACACGCCCAGACGCTGAAAAATTAAGAAAAATCGGGGCGTAACAAATTGTGTGATGTGTCTGTGCGTCGCTTCCCTGCAACTGACTTAGCGAGAGAGAGAGAGAGAGAGAGAGAGAGAGAGAGAGAGAGAGAGAGAGAGAGAGAGAGAGAGAGAGAGAGGCTTCTTGATCGTCCTTGCTTTGAGAATTATCCTTCACACGCCATTGCCAATTCTGCTCTCTCAAAGAAAGCACAGACATGAACCTCTTCTTCAACGGGTTTCTCTGGATTTACAAGACCGTGAAAGGCATAATGTCCTGAATCTAATGGCTATCAATCTCTTTCCCTACACCTACTCTGTACAGTAAAAATAGAAAATTGGGTTAGAGGAACCTTTCAAGACGTTATATTCAGAAATTGGCCAAGGCAACGAATGAGATCACTATTTTTATATATTGAAATACACTCCCTCTAAATTCTAAGGCAGTGGTTCTTAACTTGGAGGGCTTCAGCAATTTCTAGGGTGGGGGGACGCGACCCCTAGGGGAAAATTAAAAACTCTCTGATTATATTCGTTATTCTCTTAACAAGAGTCGGTAAGGAGCAGTGTCAAGTATCTATAATCCATTCCAAAAAGAATATAAACACCTCTTTCTGTTTTTTTTTTCATTTTCCTTTAAATCTGGGAGGGAATTTTATTCATAGATGCAAGGGGGGGGGGGGGCGTGGAGGGAAGGACCAACTCTTAAAAGGGGGTGTGGTAATAAAAAGGCTAAAAACCACTGTTCTAAGGGATTTATATACAATACCAACGAATACTTTAATTTTATCACGCATATTAACAAATGAGGCAAACATAAACAGTCATACGCAAGCATATAGAGACTGTACATACACTGTGCTAGCAAACAAGTAGCAATCAAACAAGGCTGGATTTCGGCAGCAAACACATACACAGAACAAGCACATGATCTATACATGCAGACGCGTGTGTGGATATTATACATAATATACATGCAGACGCATGTGCATGGTTATATACATAAAGTATACACATACAGACGCGTGTGTGTATTTATACAAAATGTATATACATGCAGTCGCGTGCACGATATGCATAATTTATACACATGCAGACGCGTGCACGGATATATACACAACGTACACACATGCATAAGCGTGTGCACGGATATTTTATATATATACGCATGTGCACATATATACACAATGTATACACATACAAACACGTGTGCACGGATTTATACATATTATATACCCATAAATGTGTGCACGGATGTATATACATAATGTACACATGCAGACGCGTTTGCAAGGATACATACATAGTATATACACATGCAGACGCGTGTGCACGGATATATACATGATGTATACACATGCAGACGCGTGAAAATATATACATGATGTACGGATTTAAACATAGATGTAGATACATCATGTATACACATGCAGACAATGTAGATATATACATAATGGATGTATAGTGTAGACATAATGTATACATGCAGACGCGATTTGATGTATACAAATGGATACATATATACATAATGTATACACATGCATATATATATATATGAAAATATATACATGATATACAAATGATGTATACAGACACGTTTCTAGTAATTCCGCAGATACCAGGAAATATGGATAGAGCATGATGTATACACAAAACACGAACGCATCCTATAGATTCCCAATAAAAGTCCCAACGAGAGAGGTGCTAATATATACTACATGCATACAAGAACACTAGCATTCTATATATACATATATATATATATATATATATATATATATATATATATATATATATATATATATATATATATATATATATATATATAATGCATAAACATGTAGACGCGTGTGCAAGGACGTTATACATACATACGTACATACATGCCCAGCCTTGCCCGGAAGCAAAGGTCATCTTTCAACCGCCTTAACCCCATGACTCATTCGGTCATTCCCTGCCGATCCAGAAGGCGAAACTGAAGATGAGGCATCATGAGCGCAGACGCTCTTCAATTTGCATAAAATCCTCGCAACAGATTTCAGGCGTCTCCACGTTCCTTTTATAGAGAGTTTTTTGCTTACTTTTTTTATCTATTTTATTTATTTGTTATTTTTTTTCTTCTTCCAATAACGGGTCTCTTCTTTCTGTATTTTCTATAACCTTCCGTTAGTTCTTTCAAATGAACGCCGTCTTCTTTGGAAGCTTGAGTTTCAAGTCAGTGGGCCCACTTGGGGCTTGTTTCAAATGAATACAGTTCGTCTTCTGAATAATAATAATAATAATAATAATAATAATAATAATAATAATAATAATAATAATAATAATAATAATAATAATAATAATAATAATAATAATAATAATAATAATAATAATAATAATAATAATAATAATAATAATAATAATAATAATAATAATAATTTGGTGTGTTTGAAATAGATTGAAAATTCAAAACTACAATCCACTATTTTTTTCTAAGATTTTCAGTAATCTTTTTTTTTATTTTTAAATATCTTTTTGGCATACTTTAAATATGTGCATAAAATCCTTACATATATAAAGTGTACTCAGAGGATAACTGAGAGTTTAAATCCTATTGAAAATATTAAAATATTAAATAAATGGCGGACTACAGTTTTGAAATTTCCACGCTTTTAAATGCACAAAAAGCAATTTTTTAAACAAATAAACATCAAGAAAATATTGGAAATATTATATGAAAAATATAGCAAACGTCAACAAAAGCCTATTTAGAATACATAAGAACAAACAAGTATGAAATTTCACAGTTCACATGACAGACGATCATTTCATCACTGATCGAAGCTATGTCTCAAACACAACACTATTATATAAGTGTTTATAAAACTGATACAGTAATAAAAAATATAAACTATGGAACTTTTAACTAAAACGAAACTTTTGACTGTAAATTCAAGAAATCAATGGGGGTTAATCTACAAAACACATAACAGAAAACAATGAATATATTCTCTACATTTTATTTCGATCTACTAGCAAACCTATTCTACATTTCCATTAAAAGAAGCATCATTCCCAAACGCATTCTTTTCGATCTATTTCAGAGAAGTATTCTACCATTTAAAAAAAATACATATTCTCAAACATTATTTCAATCAATTTACCCCAGAGTCTCTAACCTTCACTGCAAAGAGCGTGCATTCTCTAGATATTCTTATCCACTGGCGTAGGTTCTCTACCATTCAGTAAGAGAAGAAGAAGAAGAAATAATCACAAGTCTCCTCAGAAAAATAAACAAACCGCACACACCAAAGAGGCCAATTCGACGCAGAAATAATAAAAAGAATGCCAAGAACAGTTCGCAACCATGTGGCCCGTAAACATACTTTGGGCCAGGAAACAACACCAGTGAACAGCCGCTTCTAAATCCCAAAATCAACAATCGTGGATACTGACTCGACAACTGAACAATAAAACGTGTTATTCGCCCGATTTCCGGAAGATACGGCGACCAAAAACAACCTGATCCCCGGTCATATTGAAGAACTGAATAAGCACATTGTTGTAAGAATATACAGAATATGTAGAGTTTAGGCCGAAGGCCAAGCCCTGGGACCTATGAGGTCAGTCAGCGCTGAGAGGGTAATTGAGAGTCAAAGATTACAAAGGTGTAACAGGAGGATAGTCTCGCAGTTGCACTACGAAACGATTGTTAGAAGAGGGTGGGAAGTAAGATGGAAGAAAGAACATGAATGGAGGTACAGTAAAAGGAATGAAAGGGGTTGCAGCTAGGGGACGAAGGGACGCTGAAAAGAACCTTATATAACGCCTACAGTGCACCTCACATTGCTGTAAGAATTTCCCCGCCACATGCCATCAGGCATTCTAGATGCGAGATTTTGAACATTACCAAATACGGCGCTGCTTAAGAACACAATCATTTCTCACTTTAGGATTTATGATAATAATTATTTCTCACTTTAGGATAAAGCAATGGCAGTTTCTTCTCAAAACGGCACCAGTTATTTGATGTCTATAACTATTCAATCTAAGGGTACGTCCATGCAGAAAAACGTCACAAAAACATGTCAGAAACTTATTACAAACACATCACAAACAGGTTAAATACAAGTCAGCGACTTAATAGGTAACCCTAACCAGTTCTTCATAAGGTTATCTAGCATTTGCCTATGATTCATTCTCCACTTTAACGGTCCCAGACTTGTTGACGACGGTTATCTAATGATTGACAATGGCGCTGACATGTTTCCAACTTGTTGGTGACATGTTTTCAACTTGATGCTGACGTATTTTCAACTTGTTGGTGACATGTTTTCAACTCGGTGACATGTTTTCAACCTGTTGCTGACATTTTCAACTTGTTAGTGACATGTTTTCAACTCGTTGTTGACATGTTTTCAACCTGTTGGTGACATGTCTGCGACAAGTTACCGACTTGTGTTTATGGCATTTTGATGTAGAGTGAACGCATGTTTTCAACCTGTTGGTGACATGTATGCAACAAATTACCGACTTGTGTTTATGGCACTTTGCTGTAGAGTGAACGCACTCTAAGGTAGCACAAAACAACCACCTAAAAAGCAAGGTGGGCGAGTTCAACAAGCCTCTCTCTAAGGACCCTCATCAGCTGACAAAACAAACGAAAAAAAAAAAAAAAAAAAGATGCATGCATAAAAACCGCACGTACTAAAAAGGATTCCTAGAGACATGCAATATCCCCCACCCGCAATCACACCCTAAACAACGGCATTCTTCTTCGAATATCCTTCAGATATCCTTCGGTGCTTCCAACACATCTCCCTCTCTCTCTCTCTCTCTCCTCCCTCCCTCGTCTCCCTGGGGACGGGAGGACGTCTGCTGCCTAAGAGTTAAAACTTCACGGGGCTCACCAGGGACCATTAAGAAGTCAAAGCAAAGTGGGCGGCTGAAATCGACGATAATGGATCTGATTCGGTCTTGATATTACAGACACACACACACAAACAAACACAAAACACATATACTTACACACACACACACACACTTCAACGCCACAAAATAAAAAATAAACTTCAGATATTATTATTATTATTATTATTATTATTATTATTATTTTATTATTATTATTATTATTATTATTATTATTATTATTATTATTTTTATTATTATTTTGTTGAATAGAATGACTGCATTATTGACTAATACTGATGTGCAGGAAAAGCGAATTATAAGAAGAATTGAGAAAACTCAAATCAATCGTATAATACAGCCATTTTATTCAAGAAAACTTGCCTCATTACTATTACTATTATATTATTATTATTATTATTATTATTATTATTATTATTATTATTATTATTAAAAAATACTCACAGCAGCACGAGTCCTGAAATGGAGAAACAAATCCACAGTTATGTATATGTACATATATTCAATAATGGATCTCTGCAGAGAGCTTTCGGGAACCTGTTCGAAAGCTCTTTGTAGAGATTAATTTTTAAATATATGTACCCTTCCATAACTGTTGACTTGTTTCTCCGTTGTTATTATTATTATTATTATTATTATATTATTATTATTATTATTATTATTATTATTATTATTATTATTATTATTATCCATAATGGCTATAGCCTACATTCCCATCAAACACGAAAACTTGCCTAGCAAACTTACACAAACAGCTATAGACCATCCATAAATAAAAAAAAAAACTAAGAATAAAATATCAAACTTATAAAGAACAAACATCAACACATTACAAGCCACTAAAACATGACAATCATCGAAATAAGTTTGAGAAAACAAGTGCCAATAGTAAATGCGTCTGCGCTACATGATTCTACGGTAAACTTGTAACAGACTGAAATGCATACCAAGGACAACGTCCATTACATAACGAGAGAAATATACTTTTCAAAATAAGTGAAAGAAACCTTTCATGAATCTGACAACTACTGAATGTACTGTAGGTAATTTCTAAAGGGTGATTATCTTCAATAAGATGACATGGGTTAGAAACGAAAAAAAAAACCAAGTGAAAAATGCAATCGAGTTTTCTGTACAGCGTGTAATCAGGGCCACTGAAAATAGATCTATCTCACGGTGGTCTCGGTATAATGCTGTATGAGCCGAGACCCATGAAACTTTAACCACCGCCCGGTGGTGGCCTGTCCTATATCGTTGCCAGAAGTACGATTATGGCTAACTTTAACCTTAAATAGAATCAAAACTACTGAGGCTAGAGGGCTGCAATTTGGTATGTTTGATGCTTGGAGGGTGTATGATCAACATACCAATTTGCAGCCCTCTAGCCTCTGTAGTTTTTAAGATCTGAAGGCGGACAGAAAAAGTGCGGACGGACAGACAAAGTTGAAAACAATGAACATTGCATAACGAGAGACGAAAACTTTTAAAATTAAAAGAAAGAAACCTTTTATAAGTCTGACAACTACTGAATGTAGGCAATTTCTAAATAAGGGCGACTATCTTTTAATAAGAAAATAACGATAATCACAACCAAAAAAAAAAAGAATAAAAAAAGGATTAAGGAGAGCAACGCCATCT
The DNA here is from genome assembly GCF_040412425.1 of Macrobrachium rosenbergii. NCBI lineage: Eukaryota > Metazoa > Arthropoda > Malacostraca > Decapoda > Palaemonidae > Macrobrachium > Macrobrachium rosenbergii. The sequence continues at coordinate 5,823,091 of NC_089788.1, read as the reverse complement.
GACAGGAGAGAAAAAGAGCAGGAACACGAAATTACCCAATGAGAGAAAACGCTGCTCTGAAGACTCTCATCTAATGAGAAAATAAGTAAAGGCATTAGAGAAAGGCGCAGCAATCTCATTAAATCTAAATGACATTACTAACAAGGGTCATTACCTGACACAGAGAGAGAGAGAGAGAGAGAGAGAGAAAACGAGATTCATTAATAAGGATAATTGGTAACAAAAAGCTCTTGATATTACGCACACACACACTTTTCAACATTACGAGAGAGAGAGAGAGAGAGAGAGAGAGAGAGAGAGAGAGAGAGAGAGAGAGAGAGAGAGAGAAAATCTCAGAAAAAATGGGTATTCACGAATAATGGTAATCAGTAATGTAAGGGCTTCCTTTATCAAAAGGGAGCGTATGCACACACACACACACACACATACAAACTCGTGATGAGATACAGCAATCATCGTAACCCTTTTTGTCCACCTGGTTGTTAGATAGATAGATAGATAGATAGATAGATAGATAGATAGATATATATATATATATATATATATATATATATATATATATATATATATATATATATATATTATATATATATATATATATATATGTGTGTGTGTGTGTGTAAATGTTATATGTATGTATGTATGTATGTATATATATATATATATATATATATATATATATATATATATATATATATAATATACAATCCTCTTCCAAAGGACAAGGTAGACGTAGACATAAAAAAAAGACAAGTAGCAGTAAACATAAACATTTTTGTATACCTCTAAACACTGATCAAGATCTTACGAACTGCCAGACTGAATGACTTGCAAACTTCAACTGAAAATGAATTCATGAACTGAAAATATGTCTTTTTAAAAAAACATAATGTAACTTTCAACTGAAATCCGGGGAGAAAAAACAAGTGAAAATTGGGCCGAAGTTTCTTTGGCGCAGTCGAATTTTCTGTACAGCGTATGATCAAGGCCACCGAAAATAGATCTATCTTTCGGTGGTCTCCGTATAATGCAGTATGAGCCGCGACCCATGAAATTTTAAACACGGTCCGGTGGTGGCCTACCCTATATCACTGCCAGAAGCACGATTACGGCTAACTTTAACCTTAAATAAAAAAAATAAAAAAATTAACGCTAGAGGGCTGCAATTTGGTATGTTTGATGACTGGAGGTTGGATGATCAACATACCAATTTGCAGCCCTCTAGCCTCAGTAGTTTTTAAGATCTGAGGGCGGACAGAAAAAGTGCGGACAAAAAAAAGTGCGGACGGACAGACAAAGCCGGCACAACAGCCTTCTTTTACAGAAAACTAAAAGTAAAATTCTGTCTTCCTTTCGTTAAAAATGGGTAAGGCATAAAAATGAATACATGAGAGTCATGTCTTACAGGACGTTTTCAAGAACGACTCGGCCGGCTGTCACCAGATGACACTCTGGGTATCTGAACTTGTAATCAGAAAAAACATTGGATTCTGAATTACCTTATCACATCTAGCATTCCAATTTCGGAAAAGGAAATGAAAGACCCAGTCCGCACGACATGTCGCATTCTAAGAAGAAGAAGAAGAAGAAGAAGTAGTAGAAGAAGGAGGGAAGACAAGCAGAAGGAGACGAAGAAAATAGAAGGAAGGAAGGAAGACAAGAAGAAGAAGAGGATAGAAGGAAGGAAGTCAAGAACAAGAAGAGGAAGAAGAAAAAGAAGGCGAAGAGGAAGATAGAAGGAAGACAAGAAGAAGAAGAAGAAGAAGAAGAAAGGAAATCAAGAAGAAGAAGAAAAAGAAGATAGAAGGAAGGAAGGAAGACAATAAGAAGAAGAAGAAGAAGAAGAAGACAGAAGGAAGGAAGAAGAAGAAGAAGAAGAAGAAGAAGAAGAAGAAGAAGAAGAAGAAGAAGAAGAAGAAGGAAGAAAGGAAATCAAGAAGAAGAAGAAAAAGAAAAAGAAGATAGAAGGAAGGAAGGAAGACAATAAGAAGAAGAAGAAGAAGAAGAAGAAGAAGAAGAAGAAGAAGAAGAAGAAGGAAGGAAGGAAGGAAGTTAAGAAGAAGAAGAAGAAGAAGGTCAAAAAGAAGAAGACAGAAGGAAGGAAGAAAAATAAGAAGATAGAAGTAAGAAAAAGAAGATGATGATAGAAGGAAGGAAGGAAGGAAGAAGAAGAAGAAAGAGGGAAGAAGGAGGGAAGTAAGGAAGACACCACGCAGCTCTCCTATGCATATCAAATTAATCCTCGAGTCAGGAAGAGAGACAGGACTCCTGCGAAGTTCAAACGGCATGGAAACCGACACGTCACTTTGGAAATCCAACCGCATTTGTTTTCGACGGATTCCTGTACGAAATAAAGCTAAAAATAAAAGAGAGAGAAAAATGGAACAACAAAAGAACTAAGAGGCAAAAGGGAAAAAACTAAATATAAATTGAAATACTGAAAATAAATCCAAAGAGGATGATGGAATAAACAAATGAAGTCGCTTGTAATAGATGGAAAAATTATACAAGACAAAACAAAAAAAAAAAAATAGGAAGGGTATATACAACAAAAGAATTGAAAGGCAAAAAAACACCCGAATTAAAATATTACAAAAATTCAAAGAAAAACAAGATGGATTAAACGAACGTAATTTTAACATAAATTGTTATAGAGGGAAAACTTAATACAAAATGAAGCTACAGTAAAAAAAAAACAGAAAAGGAACAACAAAATATCTAAAAGACAAAAAAAAAAAAAAAAAAAAGGCGAACTAAAATATAAAAAAAAAAATCAAAGACGAACCAGATGAAATAAACAAACTGAATTTTAAAATATCTTGTAACAGAGGGAAAATTCAAGCAAAATAAAGCTAAAAATACGAAAAGAGAAAGTGAACAACAAAACAAAATTAAAAAGGAAAAAGGAAAAAATCAAAGACGAACTGAAATACTAATAAAATTCAAAGGAGAACAAGATAAACAAACTGAATGCTGAAATAATTTGCAACAGAAGGAAATCTCATACAAGATCAAATAAAAACAAAAGACAAACAAATGGAACAACAAAAGAATTAAAAGGCAAGAAAAACCAGATAGAACAAACAAAATCAATTCTCAGCTCATTTGTAAAAAAGAAAAAACTTAATACTAAAATCTTCTGTAAAAACATGGAAAACCTGAAAATTGGTCTCATTTGTAAAACGAGTAAAACTTAATACTGGAACCATTTCTAAAAGAGGGAAAACTTAATACTAGAATCTTCTGTAAAAAGAGGGAAAAACTGAAAATGGGTCTCATTTGTAAAAGGGGTAAAACCTAAAACTGGAACTATTTGTAAAAAGCGGGAAAAACTGAATACTGGAAGCATTTGTAAAAGAGGTAAAACTTAGCACAGGAACTATTTGTAAAAAGAGGGAAAACTAAACACATGAATCATTTGTACAAACAGGGTAAAGTCAATACTGGAAACATTTGTAAAAACATGAAAAAACGAGAATACTAGAAAATTTGTAAAAAAAAAAAAAAGGGGGGTGAAAACTAACGCTGGAATCATTTGTAAACGAGGGATAAACTTAATGAAATCATTTGTAAAAGAGGGAAAACTTACAACTAGAATCTTCTGTAAACAGAAGGAAAACCTGAATACTAGAACCATTTGTAAAAGATGGTAAAACTTAATACTAAATTCTTTTGTAAAGAGAGTTAAAAACTTAATGCCAGACTCATTTTTATAAGAGGGAAAAATAAGCGAATAAATAACGGCCTAAAACCACCGATCCAGGTCACGAGAAAATGAGTAGATCACGTGTGGACTTTCTTCTGTCATGCATAGGTCAGCAGCGCCATGCAATGACTGTCACTCGTTTATTCACCACCCTGCCCCCAACACCCCAACGACTGAGTCATGCGCAGGGGTCTCTTGCTCTCGCCCTACACAAAATGGGTCACGTGACGCAGCTGTGGCCCAGACGGCGGGGTATCGGAGGTAGGGGATGGGAGGTGGGAGGGAAGAACGTAAACATCAATAGAAGAACAAATATAAATTGTTCAGGTCATGAACAACAAATAAGGATGAGAATTAAGGAGCCGAAGAGAGCGCGCGTGCAGAAAGGGTTCAAGCTTACAAAAAAATAAAAAATAAAGATAAATAAAAATAAAAATAAATTATTGACCCAGTCGACTCTGTTAAGCAACACTGTCCGTATATGGTTTGTCAACTGACACACTGGGTTATCTGGCGTCGTTACGAAATCGATTGTTGCTGATAATGTTGCTGGTTGACATTTAAAAGTTAACATTGCAAAAATTTATATTTTAATATCCTGAAATAGTAAGAGGAAAATTACACAAAGCAAATTCTTTAACGATTTATGAAACAAACAATAAAAACTCCATCAAACATTAATTCAACAAATGTATTGTAAACACAGTAAACTGGGCCCAAATTTACAGTACAATTAAGGCTACCCAAAATGAAAAGGAAAAATCGTAAAATTCTACAAACAAAATACTAAATTAAAAATTTAAAAATATTAAAACATTTCAAACCCTCATACAAAAAAATATAAATTTATATATATATATATATATATATATATATATATATATATATATATATATATATATATATATATATATATATATATATATATATATATATAATAATATAAAAAATGTTTTTTTAAAATAATAGGAAAATAAAAATAAAATGCCAGGAAGTTGGAAAAAATAGCAAATTAAAATCAATAAAAAATAAATAAACATTTATCAACAATACAAAAAAATAAAAAAACAGAACATTCAGTAAAAAAAAAAAAAAACATTTAACGATAATAAAAAAATTAAAACAACAAATCCAGCAAGTCAAAAATACCACGAAAACGAGAGAGAGAGAGAGAGAGAGAGAGAGAGAGAGAGAGAGAGAGAGAGAGAGAGAGAGAGAGAGAGAGAGAGAGAAACACGCAACGCGATTTATTCACAGAAGTAAGTTGACCCATCAATTAAGAGGACGTCCAGGCAATAAGCTGAGGTGGGTGGACCCTAGGCGTTATTTTTCGATGTCAAATTGTGAGCCGCGTATGTAATTCCAGATAGATAAACATATATCT
>NC_089788.1:5755501-5813001 GCF_040412425.1 Macrobrachium rosenbergii | reverse complement strand
CCTAAGACTTTCTTGACAGCTAATTGTAAACTTACACACCAGAAAAAATTTTCACATCACCAGAAATATGAAAACATCGGCGATGGAAACAAACAAAATCTCAATTACATATCTATGTATCGCCAAACGAGAGTGGGCAGCATAAAAATCACAACAGAGTAATGTCATTAGCCTAATGAGCACCTGAAACGCCAGACATATTTTTCAGTCGCTGTTGACATTCACGTTCTTGAATAAAAACAATAAACAACGGTTTTTTTTTTTTTATTTCCTATACCAGTAGCTTATTTTCTGTGAGCCTACCTATGCTCATTACAAACCTCGATACTGCTTTGGTGTATATAGTCAAATTCTGCTTGTAAATGTTAGTACTTTATTCAAAGATATATTGTGATGTCAAACTTTCACTTGAATTGCCATGACTTTTCATGTCTACTATTCCATGTCTCCAAAAACAACGTCCCAACAACTGTAAAGATATTTCAAAACATTACTTCACAAACAGCTACTTCACAAACAGCTAAACTTGATTTACAGTGTGGACTCAACTCCACAGCAATAAATCTAGCCAACATGCAAGAACAATTTCCCATTTCCCCACAATGTAATTCAAATTTCTGTAAATACTGCAAGGAACGTGTCACACCGTCATATTCAGCTATTGCTGTTTTACATTAAAGGCCAAGCCCATAAAAGAACAGTCCGTACTGCAGTCCCCATTCCTCGGCATTCCACGAGGAAATGATGGCTCCCTCCACTCCACAAACTGTTGACATAGAGGCTACATGGAGGTACGGTACACAGCGGGAGGCAGTACCCGTTAAATTAAGCTGATGCGATTACACGATAAGCAAGTGCATACCTGTGTGTCTCTGTTGAACTTCTACGAGCATTTTAATCTTATTTACAGTCTGATCAAATCAAAGGATGCCGGGAGTGAATATGCTGCAAGGGAGAGATAACAGGGGATGTACTCTATCTCAAACGCAATCATTCAAATACCTGTATTTTGCATGCCAACACCATCCTTCCTTCCTCTTCTCTCTCTCTCTCTCTTTAGTGTAATATATATACAGTATATATATATATATATATATATATATATATATATATATATATATATATATATATATATATATATATATATATATATATATATATATATATATATATAATTTAAAATATAATTTAATGTTTGTCTTTATAGATATATTCTGTAGAAGTTTAAAAGAATTTAATGTTTGCAAACATATATTCTGTTAAAAAAAGGCAAAGAAGTTTTTCCCTTCGAACTTTGTACAATGAAGCAGAGTTTACTGGGCCACTGATCACGAATATGAATACACAATTGCAATATACTGCAAGTACATAAAGGTAACAAGCTCTGAGTCTTGAAATGTGACGAGGAATGGGTTAGATCACCGACTAAAACTGCCCTTGGTGCAATATTACAGAATATTACGATATTAGGACGAAGATGAAAGATAAGCCACTACAATAAACAAATCTGCATTTCAAATATATAAAGCCCACATTATACTTGGATAAAGAAGAGTACTTGTAGCATTTAAACAATATAACTAATTTTCCAAATAGCCTACAGCAATTACAACCACGTGGCCCTCCCAAGACAGGTGTGAAGTCAAATGAACAAATGAAAATCTGAAACAAACCTAATAAATATCTCTTGTGAGATTAATTTCAGAAAACTTAAGATGAAGGAAAACTTGCTATCATGAAAATATTCAAAATTGTAAATTGGAACTGCAATAAAAAAAATTTAGGAAGCCCAAGTGCTGGGACCGATGAGGTCATTCATTGCTGAAAGGGAAAATGAGAGTGAAAGGTTTTAAAAGTATGACAGGAGGAAGATCCCACAGTTGCACTAAAAAGTACAATAGTGAAAAGTAAGATGGAAGAAAGTGAACATGAGTGGAAGTACAGTAAAAGGAATGAAATGGGTTGTAGCTAGGTGCTGAAGGGAAGCTGCAAAGAACCTTAGGTAATGCCTACTGTGCACCATGTGAGGTGCACCGATGGCACTAGCCCCCTCCCCCCCCATGGTGAAAATAAATGATTAATGACAGGCAAATTGGCCTAAGTACACCATTCTAAAAAAAAAGTCAGCTGTCTATTTACAGAAAGAATCCATTCATTACTGGCTATCATATCAGAGACTAAGCTAATCTCAATTACTGCTCAAGAAAGTTATCTTTCTGATAAATGATCTACCAGAGCAAACCTTACAGATGTGCTGCAGGCAACATGTTTGGGTGTTTGGAAATCTCAACTTTCCTTCAACCAGAGGATATGATTACACAGGCCATTCCTGTCTCAATTTACATATTGTTCTTACTCGAGATAAAACAAAAATAAAAACATAGTCACCCCCTTAAGTTTCTTATGACAACGATACCTTGCCTCCTTTCATCCAAGATTCTGAATCTGGGTAGCATCAGCGTGTACAAAAAAATTCTTCGACAGAAAATATAAAGAGAATCACATGGAAATATGTTTCTTATTCCCATGTCCTGAAAAAAATTGGTACATCCATAAACCCTATTTCTTGTAACTAGTATAGGCCTATACTTATGAATTATGTTTGTCTTCACTGCGCCCATATCTTCAACTATTTTTCTAAGTCGTTTTACTAATGAAAATATGAACAATTACAAATTAAAAACTAAACATAAAGAGGTGAAAATTAAAGGGACACAAAAATTGTCTGACGTGTTTAATACTAGAACACACAACAACATTTATCTAATCGTTTTCACAAGAAATCAAAGCTCTGGTGATCACTAAGTAACTGTTGTAATAATAATAGTAATAATAACAATATTAGCCAAGCTGCAACACTAGTTGGAAAAACAGAATGCTACAAACCCATGGGTCCTGATGGGAAAGTAGCCCAAATGGAAAAAGGAAAAACTATTAAATAGAAAAAACAACAAAAAACTAACAAATAGATAAAACTAAAAGTCATGAAAATGAGACTCATGTGAGCCTCTTCCACGAAAAAAGTTTTGGCACCAAGTTTCAACTTTGAAATTTTGATCTGCAAAATTAGGAAGATCGCTCCATAATTTGGTCACAGCTGGAACAAAACTTTCAAGAAAACTGTGAGGCACTGAACCTAACAGAAGAAGAAGTAAGACTGGTAAGACTCAGAGGAATACTTAAAGTTGGGAAGATCTGAATGCAAAGGATGGTCAGCATTAAGATATTACTTGGAAAGAATTTAAAGGGCTGGAGCCACTATGAATCAAATAAGGTCGAGATAAGAAACTTGACAGAGTGCAAATTTCTCTCCTACAATTTAAGATGTGAATTAGCAGCTAAAGACTATAATCAAAACACTGCAACGGGAAATGAAAAATCAAGACAGGCCTCTACAATTCTTGAAAGACTTTCTCAGGATACTGACTTGTTGTGTTCTCAAAAGTGAATTTACAATCAAGAATGAAACCTAGTATTTTAATCGTGTTGCATGTAGGCTAGCCTAGTTAAAAGAAACACTCAAAAGAAAAGATCTGGGTGGGGGTACAATGTCCAAGGCATGGTCATAATCATACTTTGAGTTTTATTAAAATTTACGTTCTACCCATAATTTGTACCATGTACTAACAAATAAAAATGCAGTAATAACAAAAATACAGTAATAAAAATTCCCCCTTTTATAATGATATATTTATACTGGTCCCAACTTTTGTACTTTTAATAACGTTACCACCACAACAAATGCATTTATTTTCAAATTATAGATGGGCTACATCTGGTAGCAATTTTAAGAGAACCAGAAGGGTGTAAAGAATCATTTGATTAGGTGAATTACCAAAAATTAAAAAATTAAAGATAATGATTAATGGGGACCTAGCATTTCAAAGGGAAAGAGACACGAGATTATCAAAGGCTTTAACTAGATACAGAGGGATTGGGAAATGACTCCTGTTGTTACCTTGTTTTTTTTTTAAGGTATATCAATTAGTCCTCACTGGTCAGAAATACAGTCACTTGAAAATTTTGCAACCAGCTACCATAAAACAATGCTTGCTTTAGCAAATTATTCTTTTTGGTTTCTCCTTAGTCTTGTACACCTAGTATTTCTGGACCCTAACATCCACCTCACTCTCGTTGATGTAAGACTTCCTCCAACAGGTTTGAATTTAATCGACATGAGACAGAATTCCCTCATGCTACAGCAATAATTCTATGAATTTTTAACAAAGAACTGATGACACCTATTATACAGACCACCTTGAAGGCAAATCCTCTCAAAGCATACATCTGTCAACAAAGCAATACTTTTGTTACCATAGTTTTATTTCCATCTTGAATGTACTTGGATCTACCAGTCACATCTAACATGGAACCATGGAGACTGAACTGTCTCTGATTTCTTTAATACAGAAATCACACAAAAAACACAGTCTTTTGAACTGGCACTTGCAAGGGTTCACTTCAACTTGTACAAAGACAAGACACAATAAAAAATCCACAAAACTACTAATGAGTATCCACACGTATACACTCACACTGGCAGCAAGTCCTTCCAACGTAGTCCATAGTCTTTTTGAAGAGCAATCACAGAAAATATCCAGAAATAGATATTGATCTACTGCAGGGCCAAACACCTACATCAAAATGCACATAGATACAGTATAAATCGGTGTTCCTACTTGTTTCTTGCAAAAGTGAGGACTGAACCCAAGGCAATGCCAATATGTAAACAAGCACTGATGCAATCAAAGTAAGTACGTGTACTGAATATACATAACAAGTAAACACTCCCTAGGATATAGATTAAGCAAAAGGAATATATATACAAAGTTCAAAGAAAAGGTAAATAAGTCAGGTGATAAACTATCAAAACAGACATCTACTTCCAGCCTAATAAGCAATGACACCTTCATAAAACTAAAATGTCTCTAATATAAATATACTGTAAAGTACTGTAATAAAGAATAATTTTTTTTTTTAGAAATCTAAGAAATACTGCCACAGAACTACATTTCTTGCAAATCTTAAAGTTTTCTTTGTGGTGACAATTGGGAATAAAGTGGGTAGAAAGAAACTACCATTAAAAATTACTTTGAGTTTTAACTGCCCAAAGGAAATAGCATGCAGTGAGTGAATGCACTATGAGAGCATTTTAGGAATCTTCAACATTTGCATTACATGATGTCAACCTGTGGAGTTAGTAAGCATGTTCTTCACCATGAAACCAAACTGATATCAAAATTATCTATCCTTTAATGTACAATTAATAAATAGGACCTCTATTCTTCAGACATACCCTCATATACAACTTATTTCAAGTCAACCAAGGTATCATCACTAACATAGTGATATATACAAAGCCCTCAGCTGGGCTTCCTTTTGTCTCTTAGGCCAAATAAGCCTTTGTTGAACATTCTGCACTCAAAAACCATCCTTCCTCTGAATAAGATCCATTTACCTCCATCCTGATGGTCAAATGAAATTGTTTCTAAAAGTTGAAGGCTAATGCCCTGATGTCCATTAATACCCATGACCATTCTCAGAGCTGTGCTCTCAAGATCAGAACTTTTTAGTATTTGGTGAGATTACAGTAAGTGGACTTGCATGTGATAAAACAATGTAACAAGTAGTTTGCATTCCTAAGCTAATATAAACACAGCTGTGCTAATGTACACAGCTGTGTAAATAAGGACATTTTGAACCCACCATATAGTCATGTACATTACAATGTTCCTATGAAAAGCTAACTGCACACCAGCAGCATAAAGTCATCGCAGCCAAATGGCTTCTGTGGGATGTCACGGCATACCAAATACAGAGGGACAAGAGATGAAACTTAATAATGTAATGACCCAAGCATCCTGGTAGCATTGCAACCAATGACCCAAACATCCTGGTAACATTGCAGCCAGAGCATGTACTAGCCCCATACTTCAGAACGAAATGGATGAAAGGGCCACTTTCAATCACAATCTTATCAAAAACACAGCACCTAAAGAAAATGTTAAGTGAAGTCTCTCAAATGGTGCAAGTTTTCATTTCCTAAATAAAATTTCAAAGGGCTTCTGTCATTGAAGTTCATCCATGCCAGGATGCCCTAGTGCAGTAAGTACATCTCATGCTCCTAATCTCTAATAAACCTATTAGTTATCATATAACAAATATACAAAGCTGCATGCAGACGTCCCAAAAAAGGCCATCAAGAGCTGTATCAGATAACCCAAAGCATCTGCAAGACTATCTTTTACTGTCATAGGGGATACCGGCACATGCATTTCTTTCCAAGATTCATATTCTTGAGCCACCTTGCAACTGTATAAATATAGAGTACTGTATATTACAAAACCACCTATATATTACAGAACCACTGTGAATGAAAAACTTCCACAAGATGTTTATACATAAAACATCACTTTCCTATATTATCCAAACACAATATGAGTAGAATATACCTCAAGCTCCTTTGACCCAAGAAAGAAGTTCAAGCTTCCCGGTACAAGAACCACCAGTCAACTACCTTGATTCAAGGGATTGATTTATGAGGAACTGTCACACATAACTAACAAATAACTTCGTCTGTGTAAAAATCTGTCAACTACAATGGTCTTACGTCTCAAAGTTACGACATGTCTACCTTCGAGCAGTGCTGTGATTGAATCCAAACCTTCCAAGGCCAAGGCTGAGTTTGAGCCCACACCATCCTAGAATGAGTCTGATTCCAGACTGCTAATTTCTGATTCAGTTCATGCTTAGGCTGCAACGTATGAATCTGTGCGCAAGCTGACACTATACACTACAAGTTGGGTTATAGATTTCTACTACAATCAGTCAATGACTCAAAGGGACAGTAATGTGAAGAAATTTACCCAAATCAAATAGATGCATGTAACTGAAATGATAGAAATTATGGCTTTTTACATTTTTTTTTATTTTCACCCTATTAACCTAAGGGCCAACCATATCTCAGATATATGACAAGTGCTGGATACATAAGACTACTTTAATTTAAAGGCTGTCCTACAACCAATGCTAACCTAATTTTAACTGCTCAATTTCTATGCAACTTAATATATTTTTCATATAATACTGTACTTAAAATACAGACAAGAAAATATACAGGTTTTCATATAAGAAAATAATGTTATGTGCAAATGTAATTCCTCACCATCTCTTTCAGTTAATATAACTTTCAGTTTTTGTTCACTATGTGAAATAATTGTGACTAAGTTCATAAAAAAACACTGTGTTTTTCTTGGTGCTGCTAAACACATAATTCAAAAAAAGATGTTTACTTTTATCAAAAAGTATTATCAAACAGATCCTTATGAGTTTTGTGCAATGAACACTAGTAACATTTCTAGCTTAACCTTCAAAATTACTGTATATCCTCTGAATTATGACACAGGTGTAGCACATTGGAATTTCTAGTTATCTGATAAAACTGTGACAACTGTGTCCTGCCATGAGCATAAGTTCTCAATGACATTTCGGCATCAAAGTTTCATACACATATCGAGTACAAATGATAATCTAGATGTGACTTCGATCATGAAGATAACTGATAACGTAATGTCTTCCTTGCCCTTCAACTACAAGGTCAAACAACTATATAGGCTACAGCAGCAATGTGTATCAATCAAGACTCCAACATGTGCCCCAAAAATTTAATGCAAAATTTCATTAAAGACAAATGTTTCTCAGTAAAGATATACTGCATATATAAAAAACTGAAGAACTGGTAAACATGTCTTTCATATGAGATTTGTTCAATTAACTTTTGAAAATAATCAGCCTAATCAACAATACTAAGCAATGATAGCTGCTACATCAGAAAACCTTATTGTATCTCTGCTTATTACAGTACTTGTAGTATAAGTATGCACGGTATAGTTTATCCCTGCCATTACGAGATACAAACTCACAAAATTCAAATAAGCCCTGGTCCTTGCATGGGTTAGATCTCAGATCATGAGTCTCTCTACTAAAGCAGCCCTGATCGCAGCTTTTAGTGTTGGCGTGACCCTGGTCCAGACACAAGTCTGGTCTCCAGTTACAGTTTTTGTCTGGAAGTGTGACTCAGGCCACAGCTCCTGACACTGACACGGATCCGGCCATGGAATCATTCCTCAGTGGAGTTCTGGTCCTGTTTGAAATCACTGGATTGACTCCTATTCAATCTGTGTGTGTATCTGTCATGTGCTACTTGCACCTACTAGCATAGATATCTTCCCTTTAAAATAATACGGAAACACTCCAACGAGATTACGAATGTGGCTCAAACCTGTGAACTTCCGTCAAGATCATTAGGGTTTGTACCACCTGGCAAGAGCAAAAAAACTCTCCTAGGAGGTGGCATATAATCATTCTGTATCAGTAGCAGTTTTCACTACCAAAACTTCTAGATGTTCCTGCAGAAAAACCACAAGATACAGTCTAAACTGGTCAACACATGTGACACCAACTACTGGAAACAGCAGGCAAGGGAAGAATGGGAAAGGCAATGAGTTGCACCAGGTGTAGGCCCAGTGGGATGAAAGACACATCTGAAGCAGGCACCTCTTTCAACACATCCAATGAGCAAGAGGCCAGAGCTGATGAGTCAAAGCTTGACAACTGGCTAAAAACATGTTGACAATCTGCAAGATTTGAAAATCATTACATGAGAGAGATGACTCAACTAGCTATAAAAAATATCCACATATGAAATACAAGCCCCATAGTAAAATAAGCAAACTGCACTTGACAATACAAGAATATACACAGTATTTCAATCCTATTACATATACACAAAGCACATAAGTTTACTGTGAACTGAAAATGTTCTAGCTTTAGAAACAAACTATGCTATCATTCCTAATACTATAGTTAGCACTTACTGACACATGACAACAAAATGCCTAATACTGTACGACCTAAAAGGATTGGATACTACAGTAAAAAAAAAAAAAAAAACAATCATTAGCCGGAGCAAAATTAGCATACTCCTTGCTGTACTTCTTATAATACTTCCTCTACAGGCAGAGAGCAAGATGCAGCTGCGTACAACTGGTACCAATTGGTTGATACTGTGTGAGACTTTGGATGGCCTCATAACATTGCAAATGCTCCTATAAACTGAAATTTGGTTATGGCACAAATTCAAGTTAACAACCAATTCCAGATGACATCATGAATTCCCATGAAATTGTCCTAGAAGGTTAATTACAGAATAATGATTCTAACCTGAAAAAATGGTCTATACAATATTCTCCTATGGGAATGCGTATTTAAACCCTATTCCTACAAAATTTCAAAAAATTTTTATGAAATTTCAAAGAATACTTTGCCATAGACTATAGGCGGTAATTATCGCCTCACGTTCAATAAAGAGAGAGAAAGCCTAGTTTTAATTTCCCATGAGAGTATCCCAGTATTCTGGCTCTCTTCATATACTGTACTAAGATAAGAAAAAATACAAACAAGTGAAATACATCCCAACCAACCCAAGTTGTAAATAACTGGGTGAAATACAGAGTGCAACCTACCAAAACCTTCCTTAACATAACATAGCAAAAAGCGATGTGACCCTACCCGATCAGGAGGCTTTGCCCCCTAGACATCCCTACCACCTTGACCTAACCTACGGCACCATTAAGCCCAGAGATAATAACTGCTTGCAAATGATAGCCTGCTTAGCCCATATGTTATTTAGCCTACACTTGGTCTTACTGACACAGATGCTTGTGTGACCATACCAACCTAATTAGAAGAGCTGTGATATTTTTAAGGCACAGAGAGTAGCCAGTTTTAGAACAGATGTGAGGCTATTATCCTGGGCTACATTTCCTGGTTAGGATATAAATTCAGGGTAACAAGCAGTTCCAGAAGAGATCATGAATTCCCATGAAACTGTCCTGAAAAGTTGATCACAGAATAAAAATTCTGACCCGAGAAAATTGTCTATACAATATACTTCTGTGGGAATGCACATTTAAATCCTAATCATACAGAATTTCCAAAAAATCTTACGAAATTTCAAGGAAGAAAGAGAGGCTAGTCTTAACCTGACATAATTCCAGGACTGTTCTTGATTTCCTCTCAACAGTCTAGAATTCTGGCTCTCTTCATATACTGTATTAAGATGGGAAGAAAACAAAGAGTGAAATACAAAAAACATCCCAGCTAACCTAAGGAGTTTTAAATCACAACGTGTCCTACCTGATCAAGGAGGCTTTGTTCCCTAGACATGCCTGGCCTAACCTAGGGTGACCATTAGGCTGAGAGAGACAATAATTGCTTAGCCTATTTGTCAATTAGCCTACACTTGGGCTAACTGACAACTGATGTTAACATAACAGACAGCACTGATGCTTCGATGCTTATGTAACCAAAACAACCTAATGAGAGAGAGAGAGAGAGAGAGAGAGAGAGAGAGAGAGAGAGAGAGAGAGAGAGAGAGAGAGAGAGAATTTCCAGCTTCTTAATTTCATTTCTGCCAAGACGGATATGTTTTTGGTTCAGTCCATTTTCATCTGCCAGAAGGATTATATGAAAACTGATACCCTGTAAATGATTCCTTATAGTTACAGTGCCATCGACAAAACTGCTCATAAACAAAAGCAAAACAGCAAAAGTTGGCGTGCATAATTTAAATGCATGAACTCAAGTCAATAATTAGAACATAAAAGTAACTCCTGCTTGACAGCCAGACAGTCTAACTATAGACCTCAATGAAAGCATTAGTTGAGCGGTTAGAGCTGGGCAGGGTAAACAAGAGGCATTTTTGGCAATCACTGTGACGCAGTGAGTCAAGGCCCTTGACCTAGCCACGGCATACTAGTTTAGCTTAGCTTGTAGGCTAGAGCAGTGTATTATAAAGTAGTTTCTGAGAACATTTACAGCAGCCACAAAGTTACATACATTCATGTCAATCCCTTGGGTGACTTCAAATTAGAAATCACTTTAATATGTCAAACTTTTTTCTGCAAAACCCATACAAAATCCTTTACAAATTAACAAACTAAATTGTGATACAGTATTTATCAACACACACTATGGATCAACTGGACAATTCAAAAAAATGTGACTACAAACAGGATGAGTTATCATTAAAATGGAAATTATATGTTTGAACCAGACTGTTGATTCACTTTGGGCACAAACAATGAAATGATACCAACTAATCCATTAATTGGATCAATAAAAATAATAATGTTAGTATTATCTGCAAGAATATCTACAACAGTAACAATCACAGTTACCAAGCACTGACAAACTCACAGTATACAGTTATAACAGATGTGTAATGCACACCTCAAAACACTGTACATTAATTACATAATTCTGCCTACACCCAACAATTATGATCAAGACCAAATACTGTACTGTACAACAATAAAGCAACTAACTGTATCTCAAATTTAGTGTATGTCAGTACAAACTTCAGTGTTTCATTCAAATATCACTTCAAAAACAGTAACCATTATCATACCACTGTTACTGTTCTACACACAAAAATGTAACTTAAACTTGCAGATGAGATATGCAAAGGCCATCCAGAAATAACTTTGAGTCACTGTAAAATAAATCATAAAAAACCGCAAACAACTACAAACTTCAAAGACGGACGAATAGCCAAGTCAATTCTCAGTATATATTATAAATATCTCTGTAGTGCTGTACAGTATCACAAACTTCAAATGAACAGTTGTAAGTGTGAGTTCCTGCATCATCACTGTAAATTACTCTTCTTTAACTAAAATTATTGAGGACAAACAAAAACCTCCCTCTATCACAGTAGTTAATGTGGTTTGACTTTTTTTTTTTTAAATAAGACCTGGTAAACAATGAAATCATTTTCAAAAAGGTTACTAAGCTGAAATATAAAACTACGGGGATAGAGCATTACATCACAATGCACTATTGCAATTATGAAGAAATACAAGAAATTTACAGTACTGAATGCTGTATCCATGACAGATGCCTTGCAGTACAATGGTTTAAATGTCAAAATTTTATTAACATAATCATGACAAATGTATTGGAGAACTTGTACATCTAAATGATGATAAAGACCAAAAGGTTATAGGATAGCATTTCAATACATTCACACATAACAGATACGATCCTGCAAAAAGATCAAAGAAGAAGAATGATACAAAATACAACATATCATTGGCATCTAATATAGTGCTGTCTTTTCAATATTCAATCAACAAAAAAAATTAAAAAGTATAGAACATGTGACAAAACCTGAGCAATATTAAGTACAGAAATATACCAAACAACACGAAGGCATACAGAAAAGTGCACAAATATATATAGATTACTACAAGTAAAATGTAACAAATATATTAAGTATGTTGTCCCCACGAATTAAAATAGGATGTGAAAACTAGATGACACTTATAAAAAAGACTAGAAATATTCCTTACCAGTTGCAACACAGAACAAATTAATCACAATAGACAAAAATATGAGGCCCATCAAATGAACCTAAAGAGGGCTGATATGCAGGCCTCCCAAAATATATCTGGTTGGTCATGAAAAGCAAAAGAATTTGTTAAGGTTAGGCTAGTGTTCCCATTACAGGTGCATCTGTCCCCTACAAAATCAATGTACTTTAACGAAGCAACCTCACCTGTCATATTCAGCGTTGTCATGGTCGCAGCGCTCATCCTTGTGTTCCTTCCAGCTGTCTCCATGCTTGCAAGTGGTGACGAGCACGATGTCCCGCTCGTTGTGGAGGTGATACAAGCTGTTGCGCGTCTCACTACCAATGCCGTACACGTAACGCTTCCCTTTAAAAGCCAGGAGGTACTTTTTGGTCCCCGGGAACTTATTGGAGTCCAGGTAGCCATCGTCGCCACCTCGCTCTGGATGGCTCTTGTAAAACAGAGGCAGAGATATATCAAATCCTGGCCTGAAATTCTCCAAGGATATGCTGGCTTTTGCAAGGATGGCTTTTCCGACATCAAACCCTAAGTCTTCTGTGTAGTCTGGCCAGGTGCCAGAGTAGAGATTAAATATTATGTGATTCTGCCCGTTATTCCACAATCGGCAGCCGCTGCACCCTCGAAGGCATGTTGCGAACGTAGTCTTTACTGAGGGAGTCGCGGTCCAGGGTGTCCAGACTTAACACAAAAATACAGGCTTGACTAGGATCTGACGTGTGATAGTTCGAGTCCTGTATGACGTTGAGCACTTTCATGTAGCTGCTGCTCGGCGGCACATTGTCATCCACCGGGTACACGTACACTTTTAAATCTTTATCACAGCGAGTAAAATCAAAGCACGTCTCCATCCTGCAGTCCAGGAAGGAGAACGCCTCGCTCTTCTCACCACTGGGGGTCCTGCGATTCCTAAGTCTGGGGTTGGGGGAGATGTCCTCGTCCTGGAGGACGTCGGAGTCTTCTGAGTAGCTGGACAACCGCTGGTACCACTTACTCTGCTGCTGCACCTTGAAGTGGTGGTAGCCTATGTAGCCCACTGACAGGAAAGCGCAGCAGCTGAACAGGAGGAGGTAACGTTTTTTCGCCTTCATGACTCGACGCGGCTTCCGAGGGGGAGCTACTCTGGGGTGTCGTCAGTGAGGAGCCTCCGGCGGGGAAACGTCAACATGCTCCTCCTCGGGGGTGAAGAACCACTGTGGGTATAGGCTAGGCTACGACACCGTGCCTCAGCAGTGACATTTACTCACGCTTTCAACGCGGGCCTTTATCACAGTGCAAGAGCGACCCCGCTGTTACCTGCCATCCGTGACAACGCCAGAGTGAGGGTGGCGGATCAATCACACACACAGACAACACCACAACAACAACAATATAATAATGATATATATATATGGCACTACGCTACCTAGAGCATTATAGGGATCACATTTCTGCCTTCACGCTTTTCTTATCCATTTTCCTGCCATTTCGACTTTCCGGACGACACTTCCACGGCATCTCGGGGCGATGCGAAGGTCACATTTTCACGAATTGCGTGAACTGGGCATTTTTGGGACGAAATTGAAGGCTGAGAGGAGCGGGGTGGCTTGTAAGGTACCTTTACCGTACGCGACTCAGCACACCACTGAATGTGATCAACAAATCCTGACAGCGGTGCAAACCTCGCTGCGGGAAACTAGCCGGCAGAAAGTAGCGATTCCAGCGAAAACTCGCCGGCGTTTGCTAGCCCCGTGAATGGAACGAAGCTTACACACTGTAAAACGGATCAAAATTGAACTTTTATAGCATATAAATGACACTTATACTACTGATTTCTGAATTATTAATATCGCTACGAATGAAATGTGAATTTAAAACCAATATACGAAACCGCAGCATATAGCTAGCTGACAGACAAAACTTTCTGAAATATGAACAGGAGGAGGTAACGTTTTTTCGCCTTCATGACTCGACGCGGCTTCCGAGGGGGAGCTACTGATTACACATCTCTTCACGGCTTCAAACTTTACTTTTGCATAATAAATACACAGCGTTTATTATTCATAGTAATAAAGATAAACGGAAAATTGGTTTGGCTATACTCTAGAACACCGGTGGCGATTTTCTCGCTAAAGCAGCGTTACTAGGTAGACATCTGGTGGTAGCAATAAGAACTATTCAACCATGACATCATAAACACATCGGTGACGTAAAACAAAACATAACGTCGGGACATCGGATACTTGAAAAAGAAAAAAATAACACCGATAAGAAGTCTGAATCTTGATATGTTGTGGGGGTAAATGACCGAAGGTTAACAAGTAATTAAGGCATGTTACTAGCATCTTAAATGTAATGCGGAGAAAATGTGTGCATCAGTTCCTAGTATTCTAATATGATTGATTTGAGGGGAAAGTTTCGAAAAACTGTCAAATCCAATTATCGCATATTCAATTAAACTAATGACAAGGAGAAGTAAAGAGAATGTTAATTAGTTTTAAAAATATCTCTATAATCGTAGTTTAATGAATACGGTGCAGTCATATCCGTGCAATGTTATGAGTTGTTTATCTGTGATCACCGAGTTATTTTAGGGTACACAAAGGAATGTGTTAACACAAACGATTAATCACTGCTAATAAAAATCATCATCTGTGTAAATTTTCACCATATTGCCTCTCCAAGGGCATAAGGTGTTGAATATGTCTGTATTTTCCTTTTAAATGTTGCAATTACGGAAATGAGCCTGGCTAAAATTATATTTCTTAATCTCTATTCGTATTCTAGACTCCAGCAATCTAGTGATTAGTATGTGTTGTCACTACTAAGTTGATAGTGGATATCATATCAGTTTCTTGAGTACGGTGGCGAGAAATTATTTAATCTATAAATGCCAGAGCTTGAAAATTAGCCTCGAATTAATCATCACTCATACTGTACCCAGTCCTTTTGGGCTAAAGTGCATTCTGGGCGAATCAAAGCAACGCAAAAATGAATATTCTCTCCATACCTGAACTGCGTTGCAGTTTTAATTACAGTTCTTAAATTTAGTATAGGTGTCGTGAGAATATGCGATTTGTCATTACTGCAACACGTCAAGTGTTACAAGTTCCTTCATTTATAATTTTCGTTTAAGATGGAATGTTTACACAAACATCATTAAAACTATATTAAAGGTCACTTGTTGTGATACAGTTGTCTGACGATTCTACGTTAATTAATGATTCACCACATTCACAGATCACACCCGGAAACGCCTTTTTCTAGCTGTGGGGGCGAAAGACTGCTTCATTTGCTAATGGAAAAGTTTTATCTAAATAAAGGACCGAGATGGCTGGGAAACTGTTTGATGAACTTGTGGTGGTTTCGTTACTGCCGTGATGTACCCACAGTTCTAACTCATTCATACACACGCCCACCCACAGACGCTATTATGTGCTGCATAGTTGACTGCAACATAATCCTCTTTTCAACACACGAATATAGTCTACTTACATAGGACAGAGCCGCTTTGAACGCTTCCTCTCAGAGCGTATTATGTGAACCTGAATTCTATCAACAAACAATTCCGTTGTTAATTTTGGTGGTGTTTCTCATATTATCTTTAATTTTTCACATCTTGGGATATCATAATAAACTATTAGAGTTATAATTCTCGTCTCTGGATTTCCCAGGCCTTTCTGACAGAGTTGTGTACTACATATATAGAGAATATTCTCAGTACTCCTTTTATATCATTTGCGTCACTTCAGGTTTTCCTCGGAAAAGGTTACCTTGAGTCATCTTGCTTAACTCTTTCGTAGTAAACAATAATCCTTGAACTGCGCTACTTTTGGTTCTATTGTGTTATGTCTGCCTGCTCAGTTCATCAATCTAACACTGCATTTTACCGCTAATTATTATTTCAACTGTAATCACGTCCAAGAGCCACTATACTATATAATTAATGAACTGAATCATTTGAGCATCTTAGCCGTTTTCGGTGGTGAATACCTGTTAGCCGGTATTTATATTTTTTCTTCTAGTCAGGAGCTGCAGAAAATTAGGTGAAAATATATTCAGTTTACTGATTTTTCTTAGTATTATTTTCATTCTGCACTCACGTTTGCTTAAAACTTATTAAAGAGAAGCTCTTGCAGCAGTTTAAGTTTGTATTTTAAAAGTGGTTCAACTGAATAAGAAACAATATTGACAAGTATGTAACATACATACATACATACATACATACATACATACATACATACATACATACATACATACATACATACATACATACATACATACATACATACAAATAAGACAAGTGGTTATTGTGCATCTTGGGTCAAATAACTTGAACTCATCTGTAGCATCTTTTAAATAATTTGGAAATCGTGTCTTGATAACTTAATGAGTCATAACAAATTTTAAATACATCAGCACACGGTGAGACACTTTTTATGAATCTTGCTGCTCTATCTAGTATATTTTCCAGCTGTATCTTAGATATATTATGTCAGGGTTGCGGTATCCAGGGGTATTAATAGCACAGTTATTACAAGTTTCCTTATAGCACACTTTTCGGGATATGTTTTATCAAAAGAGACAACATTTCTAAGATGTTTTCCAGAAACTACAGTCCAACAGAAACACCTAAATCCAGGATTTTATCAGTGATCTGCACTAGATTTCTGAATGTCACCAAGGCCTCCTAAGTTAATTTTTCTTTCCAATCATTTAGCTTTACTTGTTGAAATATCGTCTGTTCCTTAACAATAAGTATGAACATTTTATCCTCGAAGTCGTTCACGGAGAAATAAAATTGCCTGTCGTTCGCAAGTGGCTGAGAAATTTAGCCCACGATTATGTTAATGCATTTGACAATCCAGTATTACATGTTTTGTAAGTTCACTATTAACAGGAAAATCTGCTCTACATTTTTTTTATGTTGTTCAAAGACAACTTTTTGAGCTAATTGCCCTTGGAATTAAAGATTTATGACGCTGACCCACCAAAGGTGAGCCGTTACAGTGACACTACTCAAAAAGTTACCCTGTGTTTACCATTATTACTACTACAATTAAAAATGACATTGTTGAAAATTGAACCATAAGAAGACAGTATTGTTGCGTTAATATATAAAGTGTCAGAGATTTATTTTATGTGACATCGTTTGAGTGAGACCTCCCGACATTAAGAGATTGATTGATAAACTTCATCTATCTTACGGTAGGCTTATTCTCCTTCACAGGTGTAAAGTTGAATGTTAACCTAACCTGACCCTTAGGCCAACAATGTTAGACTGTCGTAGCTTGACCTTTAGTTAAAAATAGGATTTTTTAAGGGCAGTATTTCAAGTTTTTGCATTTATTTAACTGTGCTTTGAGCGTTTCTGACATAAGTTTCGTAAGCAAATGAATACTTTTAGAGATAGGCTAGGCTTGAACCCACGTCCCACAATTCGGGGTACCACAGTGGGCCGCGGATTTTTGGGAGGGGGGAAAACACAAAAGTGAAAATTTAGACCCGGATCTTTTTCCCTTTGATGGTTTGGTTCATATTAAGGTAAGTTTATGGGAAGTTTGAAGTTGGCTTAACATCATTCACTAAAGAAAGGACCTGATGCCCTAGGTTAGGTCAGGTTACGTATGTCCGTTTAGATCGCAACCTTATTATTATTCGTTTGCGCTGCCTGAGGGGGTTAGGTTAGGTTAGGTTGGGCCCTAAGCCAATGGATAGCAAGGACCCGTCCCCAGGGTTAGGTTAATAGTGGAGACCCCTCCCCTAACTAGGTGGATAGGTTACACCCAGGTGGTCCCTTAAGTTAGATGGGGTCAATGGATAGGTTAGGTTAGGTTGGTGGTCACCCCTAGCCCTTAGGTTAGGTTAGGTTGGTGGTCCCCTACCACCTAAGTTAGATGGGGTCTATGGATAGGTTAGGTTAGGTTAGGTGGAGGGTCCAGGGCACCAAAGCCCTTACGTCACCTAAAAACTCCCGATTCTCACTGCAGTGCCCCGAATTATATGATATAAGTATATGGTCTACTATTTGCTAGGCTAACAAAAATATCTGACACATTCAAATGACACAACAGTGCAAGGAAAATTATTTTTTTGGTAATTCTATATATTAGCTCCGCACCTGTTTTTACCTTTTCAACTGGTTGTTTCTACACTTTTAGGGGCTCTGATACAGGCGGTGCTTCTGTTTTTTGTCGGCCAAATGGAATGTCCCTTCGCCGTGTTTAGTACTGGCCCAGGTGCGGTTGGGTACCCATACGCTAACAAGTTATTGCACTTGCCAGATGGGATATGAACTGTTCGAAACAGACGTACCCATGCTCTGTCTTGTGAAGATCGCGTATGGAAACCCCTTGGATGGACTTCACCAGTTAATTACAGGTTAATTACACTCGAGCGCCAAAAATTAAAGGTAAATTCATAATTAGCAACCATAAAACTGTAGAAAAAGTTAAGTTAGAAGGCAGTCGCCTCCACGGAGCTACTATATAGTTCTACCATTTTTTTAAGTCCAAAATGCAATATTGGTTTACAGTAAAGTAAAATTTTACCTCAGTAGCAGATTAGTAATTTTAGGGATACTGGACTCCCCTTTAGGCCTACCTTACAACTATGGGGGACCACAGTGGGAAAGCTAGACTTTTGGGTGGGGGAAATCACTTGTCAGGTGACATAAAAGGATATTTTAAAGCCTTACCTAACCCAACCTAGGATGCCAGGTCCTTACTTGGTAAGGCTTCATCCATAGACTCCCTACCTAACTTAACTTGGGGTAATTTAAATTAAAATTAATAGGGTTGCAATCTAACCTAACCTTTTTAGGGCATGGGATCCTTACTTGGTGGGTTAGCAAACCCCCCCTACCTAACCTAACCTGGGAAACGATGTCTTTAACTGTCTGGCAAGGTTCCCTCCCCTACCAAACATACTAACATAACCTAGGCTAAGTCACCAGGCCCTTACCTAGTACATGGTATCATTCTGAAAACATATGGTAAACCTTACCTTAATTAGAATCACGACTTGCAGAAGTACCATGAGGATGTTAGAATACATCCATGTATTTCACTCATGTATTCTCCCTTTGTGGTTCCTCATAATTTTAGGTTTTAAGAGTTAAGGGTTTCCACCACATGTACACTGCTGATTTGTTACTGAAAGGAACATCAGAAAAGTTCAAAACATACTGTACACACAAATTTCAAATCAACCAAAATAATTCAGGGAACAAGAAGAACCATGACTAAGAACTGAAGCCACTTCTTTCAAGCAATGCCTGAATTCTCAAATCCCACTTAATTTGGTGAATCTTAGAACAAAAGAATCAGTTAGGTGTTAGAATTATTTACGGACAGTTACGAAAATAAAGACATTCCAAATATGCTAGGCATCCCCACAATGCACTGGGAATAAAACTTGATCAGGAGCCCCACTCCCATAAACATTAAAATATCAACAAAGAACTTTAAAAAATTCCCACTGGGTAACAACATTCATCAGTAAATATCTCAGTAAATTTGTGATAGATTTTAGTATGATTTTCATATTCATCATACTAAGGAGACTTTGGAACAAAGCAAAAAAAAAAAAACTCCACTGTTGAGAATTGATATTAAAGTAAAATATATAAACATAAATGAAAATTAAGAAAGCAATGCCATTCTCATGTAAAAGTTTAGCCAAGGATTTCTAATCCTATGGGTAAGATTCCTTGGCTAGCCTTGAATTTGTATTAGCCTTATCCCTGTAGGCCTAGTGCTATAGAGTATTTTACTGTAATCCCTCAGGAAACTCATGAACCACATATGCTCATACATGTATTTTATGTGGGATTATTTCTTAGCTGAACTTGGAAAATGTAGTAAAAGTTTGGTAATAAGGTGGTTATTTGGTGGTAGGCAGGTAAGTGTGGGAGTCCCCAGTCACCCGCTGTGGTCTAAGCCAGCATCTCTATGGTTGTTGTTGGGTGTGGTTGTGTGTGTGCTCGGCTAATTTTGAGTTGGAGGTAGTTTTGTCTCTGTATGTTGGTCTTTGTTTCTGCAGTGGATGGAAAAAAGTGTGAACCAACAAAGTGTGAAGGATTTAAGCAGGTGTGTGGAATGGTTTTGTGCACTCTGCAGGACTCTTAAACCTTGACTTTTCTTGCAAGGATTTTGCTGGCTGGGCTACTTTGCAGTGGAAGCAAGAAGAGGAGAAGTGCCAAAGAAATTTGCAGCTGTCATTGTTGGAAGAGTTAGAGGAAACATTTCATTTTTTTCATTGCAGACAAAGGGTCCATGTAGAACAGGTTGTTGCTGGACAATACCACTGGGTATCGGGGCAATCTGCATGCACATGAGCAAGGTGATCTGCATTTGTGTGATTGTGCAGACACTCAGGGTGTTCATGGTTTGTCCAAGATTCCTGAAGTTTGTGTGCATGATGACATGTGTGTTCATCTGTAGCCTTTACTGTTTTGGCCAATCACAGCAAGGTCTGCACGAAGGTCGATTAAAGTTTGGAGCATACTTGTTCCTTTCTTGAATTAAGCTCTGCTTCTGATTGATACTATCAGGTGTTGTCATTCTTGTCCACAGTCCTGAGTGTGCTCGCAAAGGTTTGGGGTCTGTCAGGACTTGAGGTTTCTTCTCACTTTGAATCCTTTCAGCCTGAGTTGGAACAGCATTTCTGAGAGTTGGGCTTTATTCATTAGCATAATGGTCTTGGGGAAGCCACCAAGGCTTCTTTGTCAAACCGAGTCACATTAATAGGGCCATTCTCTGCACTTAAACAAACACTTGGAATTGTTTGTACAGTAATCCCTTGATTATCTGGATTAACAGAGCCAAGGCCTTGTCAGATAATGGTAAAATCTGGATAAGGGTGAGTAAAACATCTAAGGGGAAGTCCGTACCTTTCCTCGCCTAACCTTGTCAGCACCTCGTAAACGTAAACATTAAATGTGCTTGTAAACAACAACTATAACACTTTAAACTGAAAACTTGATGCAAAAAGCACCATGTTTGTAACAAGCTCTATAACTCTTAAAAACAAAAAGAGCAGAGACCTTTTCTCTTGAATGTGACATGCAGTACTGTAAGTAGTGTTTCATTCACCCCAAACGTAAATCCTCTTGTACAAAAAATAAATTGACATTCCAA
The DNA here is from genome assembly GCF_040412425.1 of Macrobrachium rosenbergii. Classification (NCBI taxonomy): domain Eukaryota; kingdom Metazoa; phylum Arthropoda; class Malacostraca; order Decapoda; family Palaemonidae; genus Macrobrachium; species Macrobrachium rosenbergii. The sequence continues at coordinate 5,791,451 of NC_089788.1, read as the reverse complement.
TGTTAAATTAAGCTTTTGTAAATGTTAAAATGTGTTGGATCCCTGCCCATGTGAGTGTAAAGGGCAATGATGCTGATGAATTTCATCACCCAAATCTGCAACTATTATGACCAGATCAAACATTAACATCCTGGTCATTATTAACTTTATCCCCTTAGGGTACAGGCAGATTTGGCAATATATGAGGAAAGCACTGTCACAATGTCTTAATATTTTCATTTGTTTCTAGCAATATTTTGATCACAAAATTGCTGTTAGTTATAAGTAGATATGCTTTGCAAATGCAGCTGCCTTTAAATGATTCAGAAGGAAGTTTTTATTTGAATGATGAGGAGGTAATGTTTGGCATCACTGCTTCTTCCCCACATTCATCAAGTAGCTGGTAGGACTATAGGTATGGACATGCCAGGAAAAACCTCATGGGAATACTCAGGTCTTAAATGCACGTCTGTAACTTATCACACAGATGTCACAAAGTGGTTAGATTTTAGTTAATGACTTACTGGTTGTTCTAACCAGTACTTGGTACAGTTATGCAGTATTGGCTAAAGGATTGTTCTCCACCCACAGTTGTTGACATATTTTCAACCATTTTTGTGGCATGAAAGAGATAAGTTGCTGCTATGCGTTTATGACGTTTTAATGTAGTGAGAGCACATTCTTAAATAGAAGAGTTTAAAAAGCCCTCATTCCATGTTCCAACCACCCATAAAGAGAACATCAAATGCAAACATTCATGGCAATAAAAGTGTATTTCAGGAACTGCCTTTTCTCAATCATTTTTCTGTGGTTGGGTTGTAAAGAAACAGAAGCAGTAACGGGTATTCCTTTATTTCAAAAAATATCATAGAAACATCTATAAAATGGATCCTTCAGACATAAATTGTCAGTCATACTGTATTACAAAGCCATTTGGATATGCAGTGCAATGAGTTGGTACTGTCCAGTTCAAGGTGCTTAGCATTATTCTAGACAACTACTTTCCATATAAGTTTATCATGTAAAGAAGCTTAAAAGATTGAATATTACATCAATTTTGTTACAAGCTGTGTGTCAGAGATACTGACCAAATTATATCACTAACCACTTGGTGTGTTTTAACTCTATGCTCTGATGTTTAATAATTAATGAAAATTATGATACACTATACACTATATGACAACAACATCACCAAAAATGCATCTTACTCATCCATTCTTTCTTGCAGACTTAGTTTAATCCTCACATGTCAATACGACTAAACAATACTTTCATTATACCTGTTATTTATACATAAATACAACCACTAAAGAAGATTAAGGATAATTCCTATTTGTGTAGTAAAGTCAAAAAACAAGAAGAATGAGACAAAATATGCAAGCTAAGGAGTGAGAGTTGACAAAATAGTAAAAACAATAAGGCTTCCGCACAGTGCAACAGCATTGCACATCATAAATAAATACATCAGGTTTGAAATTACAGTACTGTGTTAAAAGGGTTCATAATACTTGCATTCCAGTAAATCTTTGAAAGTAGGTAAAAAAAAAACTCTGTATGTAGGTGAAAGGCTCATGAACAACGAAGCTCAAACTATAAAAATAGAAGTAAGTACTCTTTACTACTTTCTCTCTCTCAAGACCAGCTTCTGACAAACTAATATTTTTCCTAATGGGTGGGTTTCTTGAGGTAACTTAGTTTTGAAAAATCAGCCCAAATCCCAATAGATGAACCTACTTAGCAAAGATGTTCTTCAAAAACAGTTCTTTTGCTCAACACAACCTCAATTTATACTGCTATGAACAACATATCTGAGAAGCTGTCCGTCTTCTTCTGCTTTCATATTCAATGGTGTACTCAAAAAAACCTTCTCCTTGTCCCACTGTGTACGCTAAAATGTTTTATAACCTGACATACATTTGTTAAAATCAACATATAATCTGTACTTAGTTGAAACATGCATAATCACAGGTGTGTGTGACACACATGAACAGCAATATACAGTGCATTATTTCAAGAATATATGGTAGTGTGTCATGGTTAAACTTCAAATTCCTCTCATGACACCCTACAACTTATGCAAAAACTCATGAGAAAATATGAAATTTCATCAACATAAGATAATTATAAATTATAAAAACAATATGTAGCATCTTATGTATAGACATTACAATGGTTCATAAATGTGTATTTACTGAACATCTACTGGTAATGTAAAATAAGTAAAATTTCTAGTGATATTACTACATGATTTTGTTGGATTTTCCAAGAGCCTTTCAAAATAATTCCCCATTTTTCAAGACAACTCAGTCAACATGACATTTCACCCCTGAAAACCCTTTGAAGCTTGTATGGCAGACTGAAATAGAAATAATTTGAATACATAAACAGGCATCATTGCATAGAAAGCCCTAAAGTATCTTACCAAAGAAAGCAATCTTTATACTTCAAAAGGGGTACTCTCATCATTATGCTTGTAAAAACATGTAAATTCTTTTGCCTTCTTTCATTGCTATCAAAAAGTGAGACTTTTTAATAATATATATCTATAGATTTTCATTTTAAAACCACTTAGAAAGGCAGTAACTTACTACAGTATTCCTGATGTTTCACCCTTGTTGAGTGACTATTGAAAAGCTTTAATCATCATGCTTGTTGTGAAACTTTTCTTCCACTTTCATCATGAATTTGTACACTTCGAAATCTTTAAAGCTGCTGCCACCCAATACGAATCACTGGCATAGTAATAAAAACATGTTAACCTCATTGTTTTACTCATTCATGAACAGTGAAGATTCAACTATTTTTCACTGAACCTCAAAAAACTACAGTGGACTTGCAACACAGTGTATTCACCTTGTGTATTTTTTGCTTTAAATTGCTGGGTACTTGTTTCAAGTGAAATTTTGTAAACAAAGTAAATACTGTTCAGTTTCCACAAACTAAAATATCAACCTTTATAACTTTTACAAACTGGTTGAAACGATCAGCTATGGTAACATTTCTCATTCAAAAGTGCTGTATCATCTGCAAGTTTTGACTGCACAGTTTTGGGTTCATGCATTACATGAAGGAATGTATCACTGCGCAGGTCCACTATATTCTAAGCTAAAAGTGAAAACTTCAAAATTGTTTCACAGGTAAAAGTTGTTATTTTAACGAAAGCTATATGCCAAGTTTAATAAAAGACTTATTAATTGTAAGAACACACAGAACCTTGTGAAATATTTTCCATTTCATTTAATGTGAACTAGGTGTAATTACTACATATTTTCCATTTCATTCCATGTAAACTAGGTATAATTACTACTTGAATCTCCAGTCACCACAACACTCATTACTACATAGTGAACACTTCTACTAGTGTGTATTTTAACAGTTTAATATATAACAGTTATGATCTTAAATTTTGTATATTCTTAATACTGTGTTACTTGCTCTGATAAATTACCAATATGAAATGGGGAATTAAAAAGCTAAAACAAAATTTTTCCAGTTGGGGATTTTCAATCAAAATTGAAAGCTGGCCTGCCAACTAGAGGGGAAGTATAAATCATCACATAAAAACACCTCTAAAAACTTAAATGGTAAAATGGCAAATAGTAAAATGGCACATGAACAGAGAAAATTAAAATAAATATTAGCTTACCTCGTGCACAGTTCAAAGGGTAATTCTTTACATGTAGTTTCTTGTTTTCATATACCTTGTCTCAATGTCACTATGCAGCACTACCACATCTTATCTTCACTGGGCAATAGCAATTAGTTACCCAAGAGCATTTTGAAAGAAAATCTTCAACAGTGGTTTAAAATTATATTGTTCAATGCACTAATTTGCAGCTAACTTTTGTTGTTGGTAGAAATGCACTTTTACAAGTAAATTTCTGTTTCCTTGGCATTGAATTTTGTTATAAATTAACACTGTGCTTTATTAAGCATCTGCCAATACTGTAATTTTGTTTCTAGCTGTGCAAAAGCAAGAGAGGACGCATCCTATTCATTAACTCTAGGTATTCCATCTCAAGGACCATAAAACTTGAAACCCATTAAGAGAAAGACAAGACTGCTATGATACTGAACATAATGTGGATGGACAGTAAATATCTGTGAATGTGCTTCAGCATATGAAAAAAGAACTACCTTTAAAAAAAATCATGTGTACAGTAAAATTAAATGAGGTAATAAATATGAGACAAACATTCTTTTACATACTCATAAAAACAATTAATTCACCGACTCGACAAATTCATACCAAAACTCTGAAGTTCTAAAGAGGAACTTTTTCAGTCTCAAATTTTAAGTAACTACATGAAACAAAAACCTTTACACAGAGCAACACCATGAAATACAAATTAAGTGTCAAAGAACGTTTCTAAAAGGCAACAAGAAGCACCAATACCCAGTAATCTGCCAGTTGACAATTTGCAAATGCAAAGAGGTGGGGCATTCTGGTCCACATACAACCATGTTCTCAAGAGAATTTTGTTTTGAGAAATTCTGAGCATTCCAGCAGGGTCTCGCAAACAAAAATACCATCGTTTAAAATCGTCAACATCTTCCCAGTGCCACTCCAAGCCTTTCACTGTTGCCTTAGACTAAGTACAAAGAAATAATGCACTCTTAGGAAAATGAGTTTCCATATTTCACAGTGTTCAAGGATAATCAAACTAGGAAAGGCGAACAATGAAAGGTTGTAGTTAGATATCTTATTTTTGTGGTGATTCAAGACTAAATTCCGTATATCACAGAGAGATATTTACTTGAAACATTTTGGAGCATTGTAGCTACTGAAAAGTCAATTTCTTGCATTATGCCTCCCATGAAGCCTTGTTTACGAGTAAAAACCATGAATAAACTACTGCAATGTAGCAAAAACTAATTACTGTATATCTGGGTTTGTACTGTATGTGAAAATTTTTGTTTATAAAACAGAAAACCCACTATTTTATTGCAAAATATCTGAATAAAATTCTGAAGTTTTATTTAACCAAGATCTGGTGTTCTTAACAAAGATTCTGTTGTAAATTACATTTTTTTTATTTATAAGCAAAAGCACATAGTAGAAGTTTTGACTAAAACTTACCACTTAAAGAATAATAAAATTTATTATTAAAAATCAATACTGGGCCAATACAGTATGCACTAAAATGAAAAAACAAGAGATTCTTACATGGACACAACTTGATACACCAAAAACTTATAAATGTAATTTTAATCTCTTTTACAGATAGTAATTTTTAAAATAAACTTTTGTATAAGTGAGGTTACTGAAACTTAACTACACAAACTTAAAAATTGCCTGAAATCCTATTTTTTAATGGTACACTATTACCATGCGCATCCTGTACCCAATGTACAATTATTTTTAAGAATTATTCTCCAAAGAGTATGTTTTTAAGGCTTAAAAGCTAGCTCTCAGAATAAAGTTATTAATCTCCCTTTGTAAGTTCAAAGTAAATATCTCTATATAATAAAGTAATACTTATCCAAAGAACCTCACCTGACCATCACCGTGGCAATACAAATATATATTTCTCGTACTCAAAATTCCTCCCTAAAATGGTGTTAATAGACAATGGGTGTAAAAATAGCTATACTGTCTCTCCTTCCATTTCTTTCTAACTCTAATGAATACAAAATTCCAGCGTGTAACCTTCCTCTAGTAATACTATGTCAACTAATAAAAATGACTTTTTGAAGTTGGAGAGAGCCGGGTTTCCTTTTCCGTGTATATCTTGATATGCAATGGGTTTCCGCAAAATGTTAAGTAATATGCATTTAGTGTTTCTACAACAACTATTACTGGGAACTAACTTGATGCAATATGAAATGACATCGTTAACTACTATCGCTAATATTATTAACAGTGCGGGGTATTAACAGACTTTTTGAGAATGTGCAAAGCCCAACATGCAGAGAGCAAACAGGGCCTGGAGACAAGAATATACTCTAAAACATCGAATGTGCTATCTGCTAGGCCACTGACAATGGCATCTTTAAATGTCTTGAAATAAGGGGTTACTTGTTTCCTATTCACAGTCACTCTTCAGTTACAGTGAAAATTACGGGCACTAAAGAAAAAAAAAAAAAAACCTTGTTTTGGCTGCATCCAGCAAGGATTCCAAAAACTTAAATTTTCAACTTTCTTTTGTAATACATTTTTACATAAAAGCATGGAATCCAAACTGAATACAGTCTAAACAAGTACATTAAACATAAAAAAACTAGCATAAAACATTAAAATCTGACTTACTCAGCAACAATCATACTAAACTTGCAGAATCAGAGAAGAAAATAATTATCACATTACACAGCATCCATCCACGATGGCTTTGTAGTTTTCTTGGATAGCCAGAAGCCTTTAGCTGCCATAATTCCCTTCGAATACTCGTGCCGCCGGTCAATGAACTTTCGAACTTCAGAAACGAGAAGTACAGTTGATGTTAAGCAAACTAAGTAAAGCCAGTCTGCTATGTGCAGCGCTTCCGTTTGAAACACCCACTGAAGGAATGGCAAATACACAACACACATCAAGCAACCAATGGTGGCTGTGAGAGCTACAAATAGGTACCAATTGGTCGTCAGACCAATCTCCAAAACAGATTTTGAATCTGAACGGCACGACATGGCATTAAACATGTCATACATTACAAAACATGCAAAAGTCATGGTTGTATCCCGAGCTGTTACAACCCCATCACTCATTTCAGATCTGTGAAAAGGAGACAAAAACGTATAAAATTTCATGTCAGATGCTGAATTCATAATTTATTTCTCATTACAGTTTCAATTATGTGCTACAAAACATTTTTATAATTATAATCAATAACTGAAATTCCTTGACTTTTTACCTATAGTATTGAGCTTTCATGTTTTGGTAAAAACTTAGTTACGTTTAACTTGAAAATGTTAGCTGACAATAGATATAAAGGTTAATTACAGTGCCAATTCACCTAAAAAATCTTGATGAGGCATCTGGTTAAAAATTCAAAGCAGTTAGGAAATTTTTTTCTACATAAATTACTGATAGTTGCAAAGTTGCCCATAACCTTTTCATACATGGCTCCCCACATATCTGTGGTTACTCATGAAAAAAACAATGTGCTAAAATTATATTTTTACCATTAAATGGAGTAAAAGAATGAATATTCAATTAAGAGCTCAATCACACACGTAAGGGAAGATAAGTAAAATGGGAAAAAAAAAAAAAAAAAAAAAAAAAGAAGAGTAAGAGAAACCGGCAGGAGGTTGGCATAATTATTCATTGTTGAGGGTTAACTAAGCTAACTGCTCCCAACCCTCCATCATCACAAGTCCAAGCCATCTCATTCTTTGAGATTTCAGTCTGTTTTCCTGCCTCTGAACATTAAATCTTTCCAGAACTTTATCTGTAACGTGATCTTCCCAATGCACTCCAGCTATAACTCCTAGCATGCAACTCGGCATGTTACACCAAATTACTGTCCCGATATGACAGAATATGATATTACAGTACTGTACTCCTGGTGACAAGAGAAATTTGATACAAGACTTAGCTTTGCAACACAGAGGTTAAGTCCTGCACAAGAATGAATATCAACAAAATGAACCTTACCTGAAAACCCATAATGTCCCGCAAATTATGACAACAGCAGATATAACGCAATTCCTTATCAGTTTAGGGGTGATAAGGTCTTTCTTTGTATCCCTTGGTGGCTGAACCTTAACATCGTCATCAATAGGTTCCATACCCAGAGTAAGAGCAGGGGGACCATCCATTATCACATTAATGAGAAGAATCTGAAAGGAAAAGATGACGACTATTACATGTTTTCACTCAAATATGGTGTAATATCTACAGAAATTTATTCCGTCACAATAGGTCAGGCTCATTCACTTGGGTTGAAATTTAACAAATCTGATGTAATTATTTATACTAAACTAAACAAAGAAATGTACATGTAAAATTTACTTCGAAAAAGTATCGAACATACCTGCATAGGGTTAAGAGGACTGGGTAATCCAAAAACGGTAGAGAGCGCAATAAGACTGAGAGCAACTAGGCTGGTGCTGACTTGGAAAGTGACAAAGTTCGTTATGTTATGGAAAATACACTTTCCTTCCTCAATTGCTGACCTGTAAGAAAAAAGGTGGTATGCCCTTTTGAAATGAATTCCTTTAGAACTTAATGGCTATTCATTTCCTTTAAATATTGATAGCATTCTGACTAAGACTGTCAAAGATGAGGAGATATCATTATTAATACTTATTAACACCTGTTATGGCAAACAAAAATTCTACACACTTCTGATTTCAGAAGACAAGAAGGAATCAAAATAGACTATCTGGAAAAAGATATTCTCATAATTTAAAATAATTAAATCAGCTTCCCCTTTCCATATATATAGAGTAAAAATTAGTTATATTAAGGAACATATTTCATAGACAAACTTTTACCAACTACAAGAATTTTTTAATATATTAAACCCATATAATGTATTAATAATAGTATCAGTAACATTTGAGTAAAAACTTTTATTACAATTAGACATGATCAACTGAACTACATAAAGCTTTCCAGCATTGGAATGAGGATGATATACTCAAACTTTCATTCACCAACCCCCATACGATACCTTGTCTGTGTAGAACTAATCCTGTCACACTATTATCCTGAAAAGAATGCACTTGTTCCTACCACTGCTTAGTACCTAAGCTCATTCCATCGTCCAACTTCTTAGCATAAAATATTGCAGCTCTCTGGCAGACCATTTTCGTTTGCTTTGAGCCATCTTTCTCTCATGCTAAATGTCTTCTTACATTTAGCTTTACTCTGCAAATTTTATTCTTACCCAGGAATTGTGGTGTTAGTTACTGGTGTCTGTGGCTTGGGCAAGGACATAATCAGTGCCCCGGGAGGACCTGATACAATTCAGATTCAAGACCCACTAGATTTAATTAGCAGCTATCCTCAAGGCAGATACTTTGCAAAGCCACTCGGCTGTCTTGCAGCCCTAACTCAGAAACGTAACTCACAGATACTTGGATGTTTATTCTTTGGGCCCTATAGTTACAGTGGGGTAAACTGTATGAAGGGGTGATGCAGGGATAGCTACCACTACTCCTTCCTCTTAATTTTCCCCTCATAGCACCTTCAAGGGCTTGGGAAACAAAATCAACCCCATTGTCAAGGTGAATACTTGGGCATATGGATCCTACCCATCTGCTGAATATAAACCACTGCTTTACTCCCTGACTCCTTGGAAGCCAATACTTGAAATGCCCAACTTCAAGCCAAACCTCCTTTAAGTGAACTTTGGGAATCTTATAATTTCATGATTATATTATGTTTTCGATACCCACCTCCCATCCCCACACTCATTCGATCCCTAGTAGAGCTTAACAGAATGAGAATGACTGTAGATGTGGAACAGCATTAGAAGGCCAGCTGGATGGACTGGAGAGAGCTTTTCATAATACTGGTGTGACTGAGATTAAAGGGTTTGTATAAAAAATTTTTCTGTATAATAAAGTCATTGACTTTTTCTTATTAACTGCTTTCCAATACTTTTCAGTGCTTCAGATGACATGAATCACTTCTATTAAAAACATGCTCTCGAAAGATGGACAAAGATAGGAGTGTCATGAGGGTCAAAAGCTGCCATCTGATCTACTGAATTTTAACTTAAAAAGTCCCACACAAAAAAGAAAAATATAAGGCCTTCCTAAGGTTAAATCTTTGTGAGCAAAATTTTCACATTCCTTCAAATGTCTCGTATAATACTTACAATATAGTTTTGAAATTATCATCATTCAGTATCATATCTGCTGCTTCTTTGCTAACAGCTGTGCCCATCTTCCCCATGGAAATTCCAATATTTGCACGCTTTAGGGCAACAACATCATTCACTCCATCACCGGTCATGCCAACTATTTCTCCACAATCTTGTAATGCCTGTAGAGAGAAAAGGATTCATTCAAAGTGCTAATCAGTATGTATTTAACTGCTACAAAAAGCACTATTTACCCTTTAAGATTTTGATGAAGCCACTTCTAGTCTGCAAAATTTTAAGACTTGAAAATGAATGACATCATACACAAATTTTTTGTCAACTTCAATTTTATTCTTATTTTCTGTTTTATCACCAACTAAAATAAAGTGAAATTATCCAACATTATCCCCCCCCCCAAAAAAAATACAGAAAATACAAGAAAAATATTGTTAAGCCCTTAAGCAGTCATGTATGATTTACCATAGGCAAGTTTCACTATGGGATAAAAACCTAAAGGGTTAAATACAAGGGTAAAACACAATATGCTTTGGGGATGTAAAAAGAAGGGAAGATCAACAATCAGTAAGAAAAGTAGTACTGTAGATTGAGAAGCATAAAGCAACACCCATAAAAACCAAAACATCACTGAGAGGGGGCTTATGTGAAGACCTTGTCCAATTGGAAATTCAGGGAGAAAAGCACAAAACAAATGAATTCATTCACGCCTAACTAAGCAAAGGGAAAACCTGATGCAAAAACACTGACAATGATAATGTCAGAAGACCTCCCATTTACCCTTTTGTAAACTATGCTTCGATAGAAAGCTCCTGTTATCACCTTTAATACCTGTGCCTTTTGGAGTAAGTGAATGCTACCTGTCTTGTAGAGTATCAGCCTTTATATACTGTAATTTAATGTTACACTGTCATATTACCCATTGAAATTTTTTAATTTACAGACTCGCATATAATTCACCTAAAATATCTGGTTTCACTGAGAAGTGAAAACTGAAGAATGGCAGTTGAAAAACTGGACAACTTTCTGGATAGTGATGTAAAGAACTTGTAGTCCTGTTCACACTTAGCCATGCAAGGCTTAACTCTATCTTTCCACCAGATCCTCAAAACCAACTCTCAATTACCACATGCCTAATTTGGTTTTCTAAATTTGCTGAATAACAAAAACTCATTCACAATAACAGTATATCTTCAAGTGGAGATATAAAATTCACATTTTAAGCTTGTAACACTCTCTTTATAATACCTAATTTAAAAAAATTACTGATCTAAATCCAGATAATAAAATTAAATGCTTTTTAGAGTAAATTTCTAAATAGTGTAATCAAATCAATACCTTGAAGGACAACAGTTATCCAATAATAACAGGCTTCCATGTATAAAAATATATCTGCCACTATACTTAAAGAGAACTAAATGCGGGTAAATGGAGGACAAGGAAAATTTTTCTTACCTTTACAATACGGAGTTTGTGCCTAGGTGACACTCGATAAAATACAGTGGATTCTTGAACAATGTTTCCAAGAACTCGATCATCCATATTGTCAAGCTGATCTCCTGAAAACACTGTTCCTGGCCGAACCTGGAAATAAACAGAATTTGATGCACACAGGGAAACGATAAGAAAATTTCAAATGCAAAATTAAATCAAAACTTATTTTGATATCAAGGTGCACAAAAATTATTAGTTTACCTGTAATCCCACAGCCAATGCAATGGCACAAGCAGTTTCCTGTGCATCACCAGTGACCATCTTTACACGAACACCAGTTGACTGCAGAGTAGTAATAGCAGGTCGAGCTTCTTCCCTTGGTGGATCAATTATGGCTACCATTCCCATGTAACTAAGCTCTGCCAAAGATGGGCCGCGAGCAATTGCGAGAACTGCCGACGAAATGCATAAGTTATAATACTTAAAATTCTCGATTTCCAAAAATGCAGCAATTTATGTCATTACAGTTTTCGACGGTGAAAAAGCCACTTAAGCAAAAATCATTTGCATAAAAGAACAGTGAACTTAAAAGTAAGATTACCTATCCAACCATGAATCTGAATTTTATATGGCAAAGTTCCAATGACAAAGTATCTGCTATAATTTTACTTTTAGAGCCCTATTAGTAATTAGTTTAAATAAATACCAGTGAGGCATGATGATCTTATAACTGACACAGGATAAATTTAAGGTGAAGTGAAGAGGAATTTATGAGATGCCAATAAAGAAATGGAACTGAAAATGAGTTCTGTCCTCACAGTAAAGAAATAGTGTGTCAAAAGTACAAAAATAAATTTTGCAAAACACTATATATTTTAGTCCTTCATGGATTTTATAATCATGAGTTGGAAGTTCATTTTTCGAGTAATTACAGGGTTTGTATTTATGTAAAAGACAGGCTTTAGCTAGCACAAACTAAAAAATGAATTGACATTTTAACTATGTAAATACGTTTAGTTATCCTTAAATCAGCTTACCCCTGAGACCCTGTCGACCCTTTTCATGGGCCCAGTTCATAATCTGTTGATATTTTTCCTGGGAAATGGGTAAGGTTGCCATGTTCTGCTGGTAGTGTGAGCAAGCTTGTAGTATGGATTCAACAGCTCCTTTAACAAGCCATTCAACTTCCCCAGTCTGGAAAGAAAATGCTTACCAATATAATCAAGAGGCACAAAATAACCGAAGGAAATTAATCAATTGGCACATCAAGACATGAAATGCAATATATCATGTGCCCAAATACTCTTTAAGTGAAAAATTCCTCAACAAACAATGATAAAAAATACAGATGTGTACTTAATACATTATTTCTACCTTTCCACTTATACAGGATTACAAGTAAGCCTCCGTAAATGTGGTTTAACGAGTCTAGACTCTGAAAAAATTACACTTCAAAAGTCTGTTTACATATAAAACTACTTTACATTATAGAATACATCTGGCCTCATGTTATAAAAGAGAAACACAGAGAGATTATATTCATGCCATGCATCCTGTTCTTAATACATGGGAGCAGACACTGTATATCAACTCCTAAAATTCTATGGTGTAATTTAGGTTTAGGCCTATACAGCACTAGCTAAATAAATTGACCTCCAAAATAAATACGTAAAACATACTTGTCAGCTAGACCTAGTGTTATTAATTGTTGTTCATACACAGCCTTTTGTAAAACTGCAGACTTTATTGTAAATAATCATAGTTTGTTTGTCATTCATTCCTTGCACAGCAGACTCAATGTAAACATGAGTAATGCCATCTATTGCCAGAAATAGGCTTCACATGTTTCCAGAGCTCAGAGATAACATAAAAAGGGGTTAGATTTAATATGGGCAGTCAATATAAATTAGTAATGTTCATCTGGGTGGTAAATCAAGTTGCATACAAAAGTTCTATTTCAGTTCAAATTTAATCAAATCTAAGGATGTTATTATGCAATGACTACTTACCTTCTTATTTTTTACTTCCACAGACATGGTTTTAGTGTCAGATTTGAATGGCATTTCCTGCAGCCTGTGGTATTTATCCTTTGCATTATATATTCCGTGCTGGAAAAGAATGAACATTTTAATTCTGATACTCTACCTAAAGTTTCTAAAGTATAACAATGTCTCACACAATTACTGACACTTAATGCAAACTTTAAATATACGGTACTAAATTGTATGTTTAAGAGGTACTGTATTTGACTGGCAGAAAACAGACAGGGTGTCAACATACTTTGCGAGCAGCAACAATTATAGCACCTTCAGTAGGCTGTCCCTGAAGCTGATCACCAACAATAACAGCATTGTTACACACAGCACCTAAAGAAAAACAGAGGTTTCTTTTTCGACTACCACTCAACAGACTTACTTTCTATTTTCCAATTTTGCTGGGAATATACAAATTCCATTTCTCAAGATAAATGGTGACATTAATGTTCAATAATATTTGCAGAACACTTCTCTACCTTCTGGCAAAATAAAACTTACCTGTTTCAAGTAGCTTAGTGACAGCTTCATTAGCCAATTCCGAGAAACCTCCTTCGAAAATTATCTGACCCTCGCAAACATATCCAACACCCGTTACATGGCATTCATCACCTTCTGATGTAACAATGCCAGTCACAGTCATTTCATTCTGGAAAAAAGAAAATTTCAATGTTTTTTATGAGAGGAAAGTTTGGCCAACTCTGGCAGATTTAAGATTTCTATCTCAGTGGTCTGGTAAGCTTTTAAATTTTATTACCCAGAACCATAAACTTACAAGTTTCTTATTTATACCACCTTGAAATTTTTAGCACATACGATTTAAATAACATAATCATCATGCATGAATTTTTCATTAAAAGTAAGCCTCAGGAATAAATGCATCTTTCATTATTTAAGGGAGACTAGAATAGATTTACCAAATTCCCAAAAACTACTTTGGTTCTGTTGTACTGCATATTTCCTCTATGACTGAACTTGTTTGACATTGCACATTTTAACCTTCCAAGGCCTAAAACATAGAAGATTTTTTGTCATTATGGTGCTTAAACCATAAATCATATTGTTACTCTGCCCTAATAGTAAATTTTACATTAATGGATTTTTCTAGCTGATATCAACAACTTGGTTCCACAGGATTTTGAGTTTCCTAATTCCTGACAATTTGAGATTTTGCATTATGAAAATAATGGTCATTAATGTTATGATGAATCTACTTTAAAGACCTTGGGAAAAATCATTAAAATAAAAAAGAGAGGAGTCATACGCCACCTGCAAAATGTAGGCTTCACCAGTACTGGGCACGAATGCCCCTGAGTCTGAAAAACTACACACATACAAAATCTGAAAAATTAATGACTAAACCTGACAAAAATTTACTTTAAAATAAATGAACAAACAAAAATGGTACTTAAGAAACTAAAGAATACGTGTGATTGTACATCCTGATGGTATAATGTTCAGGTACAAAACAGAAAGCTGAGAACAAATAACCACCTTACCACATTAATTACCTGAAATTCCTTCATGCATAATAGTTAAAAGTGTGGCATTAGAATGTATTACAGGTGTATGCACGAGTAACTTACTTTAGTCAGTGTGCCAGTCTTGTCAGAACACACTGTTGTTACACAACCAAGAGTTTCCACTGTGTGTAGACCCTTCACAAGAGCCGAGCGCAATGCCATGCGACGGATACCGAGGCAAAGAGTCATAGTCACAACTATAGGCAGACCTTCAGGAATAGCAGCAACAGCTAAACTTACAGCAATATTGAATATCTGAAAGAGAAGAGGTGCTGTTAGTACATCATAAGATACTGTTAACATACTGTATTTGCTCTATTTATCAGGGGAATTTATGGTCAACCTTGGCTTTTAAACCCAGGTGAATTAAGAAAAAAATTTTACTGTTATCATGAGTACTTATTGAATCAATAAATCATAGCAATGAAGCTTTTCTTTGTTTCAAGATTATCCTTAAAATGTGTGTGTGTGTGTGTGTGTGTTAGTGAAACAGGGATAGAATAGATACTCTAGCAACTGAAGATTGTACATCCTTTACAATGGTACACTTCATGGTAATGGGAACAGAGTTTATACTTGTGGAAATTCAAAAGAAGATAATTCTTCAGAAGCTCCCATGTAATCTTCTGAATATGAGTTCATACATGCACACCAAACCACAATGTCCAAAACATATACAGGTATTAATAAAATATTTTATGGAATAGCAAAAGATTCATGTACTGCCTGTCCAAAACCTAACTCCAAAAAAATTTTGCATATGAATCTTCTTAGTTAACTGTTATAATGACTATGTTCCATTTGACATGTTCTATTTATAAGAAAAAAAAAAATTCCAACAAAAACTTACAATACATACTATCTCAACACAGTATAGATTAAGGAACAATGTGATCATAATAAGCTCCTCAAAACTCACCTTGTGTATTGGTATGCCTTGATACAACCCTAGTAAAAACAAAAAAAAAAATTCCAACAAAAACTTACAATACATACTATCTCAACACAGTATAGATTAAGGAACACTGTGATCATAATAAGCTCTCCAAAACTCACCTTGTGTATTGGTATGCCTTGATACAACCCTAGTAAAAACACAATGCCGATAAAGGCAAAAGAAAATATCGACAGCTTTTTAGCAAGTTCATCCATATTTTTCTGCAAGGGAGTCCGTGGTGCCTCTTCTTCCTGCATCATGCGGAACAGTTCTCCAAACTGCGACTTTTCTCCTGTGCTGATGACAATGCCCTTTCCGCGTCCCGTTCGTACAAAAGTCCCCATATATGCAATATTTGCAATACTGCCCGATGTTCCATAACTGTTTGTAGAAATTATTCCACAATTCTGAAAAGAACAAGATATGAAGAGCAGTGTATTAATATGTTAAAGCAATGTTTAAGTACCCTGTTAGTTTATTTATACTTATCACATGAACACTAGTAAAAAAAAACTCATTGAAAATGCACATGAAAGAGCAATAAACTACATAACATAACAATCACTTCTGTCATAATTCTTGTATGCATTCATACAAGTTGAATGACGGACGTTAGACTTAGATGGTTGGGGAATGTGAAAGTAGCAGGACAAAATCTACATGAAGGCCTAAGAAATTAAGGAAAACAGAAGTAGATGATGACCCAGAGCAGATGGGCCTTCAGGCAGAAAGTGAACAAGACACAAGATAGCAGAAAGAACTCCATTTATGCCTAACCACATAGAGGGAAAAGCAGTTACATAAACAATGATTCATACATGCCATGGACTTACTTCACTTTAAAAAAAAAAAGCACTCAAAACAAATCCTGTTCTTTATGTATCTAAATCCACATTGGTATCCCCCAACCATGTCTTCTGTCAGTCTCTTTTCTTCCCTCCTACCACAAATTCTCTTCCCATAGACTATCTTCATTTGTAACCTTCATATAAAGATCAGTTGTGAAATATTTAATCTTAAAATCAATTCAAAGGAGATATACTACTCACCTTTGAGGCTGGCTCTGTTTCTCCAGTAAAGCTGGACTCATCAATACTGAGATCAGCTGCTTCATACAACCGTAAATCAGCTGGTATCCTGTCACCAATGGCAAGATGAACAATATCCCCTGGAACCAGTTCCCTAGCCTGGTATTCTCGTACATTCCCATCTCGAAGGCACATGCAGGTAGCTGGGACCTGAGGTAAAACATTACAATGAAATGAAGTACATAAATGACTAGAAATTAGCTTTTTATGGTACAATGTATGAGTAGAAAGTGGCTTTTTAATGATACAATGTGTAAAATTACTGGGATCACAGAATGGCTTTACATCATACCTGCTTTTTCAGCTCTTCAATTGCCTTGTCTGTCCGGAGTTCTTGAATAAATGCTACAGTTGCCACAATAACAATAGCCAGTGTAATAACAACAGCATCATCAAACTGAGCCATGCACAGAGAAACAAATGCTGAAGCTAACAGCAGGAGGATCAATGGCTCCTTGAACTGAAAAGAAAAAATTTAAGGATTCCTGAAAATGTAGGAAAATACACCTTTCAACTGTCAATGTATTTAATGAACTGCATACAAAAATGTACATAATTTCAGATAGAGAAAGTACAAAAAATCCTTTTCATCCACTAAATATACTTCAACACAGCTTTCATAAACCAAAAAAACCTCTGCCAAAGCCAATATTAGACAATAACATCTAAACACCTTCCATTTCTTTTGGTATAAAAACTTAAAAGTAAAACAGGTAACATCTTTACTTTGGTTCGTTTGCTCCTCTACACATGACCTGCCCAGTCCTGCCTGCTTTCCATGACTTCAGGCTATGAAAACCAAAACCATCCATAAATATAACTGCTGCTCCCCAATCTAAATAACTATCATTTTGTTTGATGAATGACTTGTATCATGTAACAAACAATTCCAACCTGAGCCAAGCACTCTTTGTATGAAAGACCACCTTCTGGCAAAAAGTTTTATTTGTTTTTGTTGAAGTTTATTTTCTTAGTACGACTGGCTTATCATTAGATGTTTTCAGATTCCACTATGTCATATTTCTAGGCATGACAAAATGCTTCCCAAAAAATTTTGTTTTATACAAGAGGTGAATACTGAACTGAATCAAAGGAAGTTATAAAAGCTAAGTTACAACAGCTGGGTAGGATGAGAATTAAACATCAGAAACCAGTGCAACTGGGGTTAGAAGGGATCACAAAGATCCTTTAGAATCATCTACAGTGTGCCATTCAAGGCCCAATGTAAGTAGCTCCCCTAAAGGAAATGAATCATTACTATATTAATCTCAAACTTTAGGGAGGAAATGAATCATTACTATATTAGTCTCAAACTATCTGCAAGTTATTGTATTCTACAATGTCTCAAAATAATCACAGGTTTTGGAAAAATATCAAACAGATCACCAGATAAACCACTTGAGATCCTGATTTTTTTTATACATTGCCTGCAGTCTACTGATGGCAACACTGTCGCCATAATTTACATTTTTATTTATCCAGCATCAGTACCTACCACTATCTATCTGGAGCACAGACTGAATTTAATGTAAATACTGTCAGGTTAATCTTCACTTTCAATTAGGGAATGTACATTTTCAATAATGTAGCACTCTAACAGCACTTAGTGTAAAAACTATATCAAGCTGACCTTGACTTTCCATTATGGAATGTGCATACTTAATGATTTGACAACCCAAATCGCTGAGTACCGGCTGTGGGAATGGAGGTGTATATTAACACCTGCAGAACTCTTTCACTCCACCAATCCCATGAATTAAACATGGTTAATGGTTAATTAACCATTAACTATCTTGCTTTTAACTTGTTCTAACTAGAAAGCTAACATGTTGACTTTACTAGTAACTTTGCTCTTTATTAACTTTTTATACCTTTAAGAATACAAGGACATGCTGCAAACCGTATCTTTTGATCTATATGTATACAAAAATTTATCTAGCTTTTCTCTCTTTTCATTTGATGGTGATATCCAAATGTTTCATTCTAGCAAAGCCCCTTTGGATAATATCTGTAGAACTGCCATCTACACAACTTTTGAAATTGTCTTCTATTATTTTAGGCAACAGATCTACTAAGTTTACGTTTTTAAAAAATAAGTAACACAGATATCTTTATAAATTGGTTAATGAACCTTTATATGTTACATTTTTTATTTGACCTCCACACCATTTCTAGATGTAAGCTATTGCCAAATTTGTTTCCACCAAACGAAAATGATCTATATTTACTTCCACTATGCTCAGTGTTGGATGTCTTAACCATCAAGAAACTTGTGCTTACCTACTGGACTTTACATCTATGCTTCATTGGATCTCTTACCCTAACTTTGTCCACACTAATATTCTAATGAAATAAACAACGTACTGCATGAATAATGCCCTTTTAATATGAGATAATAATTAAACAAGTTACAGAGTTGTTTTTTAGACTTTTACAAGGATTTGAAGAGGGAAAATCAAAGCAGGACTAAATGAGGGAAGAAACCAAACGGAACTGGTAAACAGTTACAAAGAAGTTTTAGTACCATCTACTGAGGTAGCAAAAAACCCTACAGGCAAATGGATTAAAATTCACACCAATGAGAAAATGAAGAGTATAGTATGATTAGGAATGTCACAATACTAAAACATGTTTGTAGATACTGCAGTGCTTGAATATGAACACAGAACTGTATTAAAAAGTAATAAAGGCATAAAATCTGAGATAAAATGGATATCAAACATTAACATAACAATACAAACACGCAAACACATTCTCTCTCTCTTTTTCTCTTTCATGCGTGCTGGACAGTAGGTAGGGCTACCTGAACTGCCCATTATACTGCAGTCCCCTGAAAATATGTACTGTATCAACAAACTACTGTACTCCTAAACCCTACAGTAACAAATACAGTAAGTACTTACTTGGCCTAAGTACTTCTTCCAGAGAGGATCATCTTCGGTTTCAGTGAATTCGTTGTAACCTACCAGCTGCCTGCGGGTGAGAACCTCACGGGAGGGTAAACCAACTTCTATGTCAGTGTGAAGGAGGCGGGCCACCTCCTCCCATGGCAACCCGCCTCCTTCCCTCCCACTCACCCACATCCCAGCCGATGTGTCTTCTGTTGCACCACTTTCTTCTTGATTCTTTGTATTGTTCTGCTCCGGATTTGAAGATGGCAAGAGTCCAGGACCCTCCTGAAAGCCAAAAAGATAGCATTTAGGCACAATGAACTGATAAGCTTATAAATACCAACAGAGTAATAAATGCAGTGTATTATGGCCTGGGAACTTTCATCTACCAGAAAGTCAATGGTGATATTTTATTTAAAAATAACACATCTAAAGACTCACTCTCTAAGCAGGAACCTTAACATTAGCACAATTTTCAAGCAATTAATTGTGTGCAATCTTCACAGTACACACTAATAACAGTAAGGTGAAACAAAACCTAAAAAGAAGGGTATGTTGAACAAAGATGAAATGCTCCACTACGCATCACATGACACGATTAGGGCTTACAAAAAAATTATTCCTTTTATTTTCTGTTTTACGTTTAAAATGTGAATCATGCAAGCACTAGCTCTAAACAAACAGAAGAATACAGGAACTACAGTACACATACTGCAAATATGTATTGACAATCATCAGCCTTACAGTATTTCCCATTACAGAAGTATAATATAGTACTGTATATATTACAAAAACAAAGAGCATTGGAGTGCAAGCAAAGAGCAAAACCTATTATTATATTCTTAAGATAACCTATCATTGCGCTGATATGATGCACTTTATGTTATATACAGCATTCTGTTTATGCATGTATAAATTTGCATTAGCCTTATCACAATTAATGTGTATATCACTTGTTTTCATTTGCGGCCATTAAACAGGTAATTTAGGTTATTTTGATATACGAAACTATTCAGCTGAAAATCTTGTTTAGCTAATCTATTTCCGGTATAAAAACTTTGAAAAATATACAGTACTATGAAAGACAAAAATGCTGGCCCCCTACAATATCAATTTATACATGATTCAATAACAATACAATTACAAATATTACTTAGTAACTATCTCAACTACTGTAAATCTTGTTCACAATCCATCTTACAGTTAGGTCATTGTCATCTCTCTGACTTTCTAAGACTGGTACTAATAAAAAGCATGCAAGGTCTATGAAAAACTGAAGTTTCACATTACTGAGGAAAATATAAAATTCTTTCTTGAGGTAAAGCAATCTTTTACAATATTGCCAACACTTATTTTTATGTACTAGTCCAATTTGCACTGCTATACTATAGCTACTGACAGCATATCTGAGAGACACAAAATCTTGCTTGTACAGTGGAGAAATTATGCTGGTGGATTTACATAAATTACCACATTATAAAACTTCACATTGTTAGTCAGTACACTAAGATGACAAAATAGAAAAGTGCTTTACCAATGCAGAAGCAACAAATGATAAAAATGAAAATGATAGAATGAAAGTAATGTAAATGTTTAGGGTTCCTTTCAAAACCTGATATCCACAGTTGATACGGCATGCAACTTTACACAGCCAAAATACAGTATAAGGCTTTACCTTTTAAAATGTTTAAATGTGGCACAGGCAATTTCCTAACTAATGCCAACCATTTAGATTCTCTCAACACATTATTTAAACTACAATACAACTTACTGGACTAGACCTACCATAATTTAAAGCAAAGAAAAAACTATCACATCTTTCCAGAGCACCAAATTATCATACTGTACTTACTAGATACAAGTTTCACTTCGAGACCAACAATTTGACGATGCTCGCAAGAGATGCCAATACAGTACCTCTAAACCTATTCAGCATTAGGCACCTTGAAGAAGCAGAACAAGTTTGTGTAGATTGGAAAAAATTACACAGTGCATGTTGACAGTCTTCTGTTGCAAGAGATTTCTTACACCTAAGTACCTTGAGAACAACCAAAATCTCTCTGAGGAGGTCTGTCAAGAATTGGAGACCATCCCTAAAGGGCATTTAAAATATCACAGAGTTCAAGTCTAGATATCATTCGTACTTGTTATCTGTACTAAAGTGTATCTTTAGACAAGTCATCAGCCAAGCCACTATGAATAAAATGGAGGGATGAATGGATGTGGCTTCATACACATCCATTCATCCTGGAGACATAACCCAAACAATGGGATCTTACCAGCTATTCAACACTATGCATGACAAACAGGAAAAATAGTGAAGTGATGCAATTACGAAATATGAAAATTTATAAGGTAAATCCTTCACCTCCTACTTAATTTAAAGCTTTCATTACTCACTCACATAATTAAGTTTTAGTTATTAAATAGATTGAAAATATATCACATAAATGAATCATATTTCTCTAAGAATTTTCAAGGCTGCCAAAAAACTGAAAAGAGCAAGAATGTCTGCAATGCTTCCCAAAACATCAGAGCTGGATTCCCTGTTGCGATGGAATCTTTTGTTGCTGGTCAGTACACTCTGGATAATGCAACACAGTAAGGAACTTCCTAGAGATAAAAAAGTTCTTGTCATCTGCAGTTCAACTCAGAAGTGGCATATATCTTTCATGAGATTGAAGAAGAGGTTGACTCGACTGAGGTATATTGCTTACAAGCATCTACCACTCTCTGTGCCATTTTCAAAGGCAAGTTCTGTGGCCTTAATGTGACAGTACCCCTAAGCCTTAATGAAAGCATGAAAATATTTTGGCAACTTTAGCAGTATAGTCAATAACTACTTGAAAGGTAAACTTCTTAGATTATTTTCAAAAAAAAAGTTCCATCTCCTTGACCATTTTAATGCTCCATTTCGAAGAGGCAGTGGTCATGTTTTAATACAAGGTTTGTAGGTTGGTTTTCATGTGAAAGTCTGAATGCAGGGAGTACATCTCAAAGACCTGACATGATATGGGTCAGCATGCTGACTTGAGGACCTAAGCTGAGAAAGTCTGGTTTAATTTTGATATCAACATTCACTAGAAAAATGTTGCTATCAAGAGTAAATGCATAAAAGTATTTTCTGGAGACATCAAGGCCAATGTCATTTTGCACCACAGCTTGTAGGAATCAAGTCTGCAAAACCTGGGGCAGTCTGAATCCCTCTATTCAGTGGTTTCAATTTAACATCATCCAAAACATCCTTTAGCAGCAAACCCACAAAGTCTGTTGCTTTTCAACCCCACCTAGTATTGTCCTCTGAGTCCCATCTTAAGTTAGAACCTCCCAACAGGACTCGGAGGACAATACTGTACTAGGTGTGGTCGAAAAGCAACACCTATTCAAGTTGCATGTCCTGTTATGTAATGCCTGTTGCCGGCCTAACCTACCTGCAACTGGCTAACCCATCCAAGCTACATTACTGAAGGTTTTACTTAATAATATCTGAGCTACCTGTGTCAACAAAGTCCCCAAAACCATACAGGTACTTCTTTTTTTCCTCTAGCCATGGTTCCTCATATCCTACCACTTTTCGTAACTGTTTCTCTTCTTTCAACGATATCAAAAGAAAAATGAAGAAAGCACAAAAGGCATATTCTCCTAAGAATTGCATGGCCTTTTGTCTTAACACCAGCCAGTGCATTATTACCTACAAGCAGCTGGAATCAAACCAAAAATTTTGCTGGAATTAATTGCAACTCCAACTTATTTATGACAAGAAATTTTTCCTGAACATACTACGCTATCATTTTGGATATGAATCATATATATGCCAAATGATAAAAATTTATGCCCCTTTTCATAGGACAACATGACCAACACATTTCACAAAAAAAATTCAGTTTTTACAGTGAAGAGAAACAACTCAGCTTGCAAAAATATATGTTGATCAATCAAAATACAGTTTATGAAGTACAGCCACACAAAAACATACAACTAACAAAGCAAGAGCTGATGAAAGAAATAATTACATAAAAATATCACTCATTCAACCACAAGACAACAACAAAGTTTTTAACCTATCACTCACTCCTTAGACACATTATATAAATTCTTGATCAAAATCCAAACAATTGTCAATAATATTGCAGTAAAATTTAAATGCACTGCAAAATAAGGCGACGAGAAGCTACACAGCAGAAGTGGGAATGCCACCTGTAGTAATTCTAACAGCCAAAAGTACTCATCATATGATATTTAGGCTTGGAAAGCCTTCGCACATGAAGGCCTCCAGTTATGTCGTACGTAAATTAAGAGTTTGAATTTATATAGGAACGCATACACATATACATCTGCTGTTTCAATTATTATTATTACTATACTCTTGATGGTGCAAAATAGCAATTTAAGGTTTTGCATTTTATGGATTCAATACAAAGTGACTAAACGATAAAAATAAGACTTTTACATATTAAGTAGAACTCATCTTGGATAAAAATACAAGATAAAACTAACTACAATTTCAATTTGATTAAAAAAAAAAAGCTGTAAACTGTATCAATATATCACCTTAATTTTTGTAAACAAAATAAGCAACTTTATCACCTAATTCTCGTAAACTAAATAAGCAACTTAACTGCAATATCATACAGTAATTACATCAAATATTACATTTAATGGTAATTAAGTAATATGCAGTCATGCAATAATTTGAAAAGAGAATTTTATAAACTATAAAAACACATGAACAGATTCAACATATAAAACACAAGCTGGACTTATTCAAACTGAAGTGCTTCAAGTCAACTTCAAACCAATAATGATCACAAATTCCGTAACATAATACAGCAATGGCCCAAGTAGCCAATGCATGCAACATGGGCACTGCAGTGCATGCACCACTGATAAACACTGTGAAAATCAATTCGTATAAAATACCAAAGCGTCTTTGCATTGTCAACAGGACACGAAATTTAATCAGATAAAAACGGCACTACAATTCACATGAAAAATAGGTCTTGCCATGGAGGCTAGTCTAATCAATAAAGTATTAATGGAAACAATCTAGAAATGAACTTCTGCAAATATAAACATTTCATGTAAAAATTTACTTTTGAAAAATTATATCTTATGACTTATTAATGAATGTGAATCTTAGTGAAATATGGTGTCTGGGGGCTGCCTAGTTAATAATCAATGTAACTCAAATACTGAACTTTCTTCTTGAGCACCATTTCTAATTAAATAAGCCTTGTTAAGAGTTATTTCTATATAATTTTTGGTTCGGTTTTTCCTGTAGGCTCCAAACATACACATTGAGTGCACAACAATTCATGCAAAAAAAAAAAAAAAAAAAAAAAAAAAAATTGGTATGTGCCTTTAACAAAAACAGTGCAATGTCACATCAGAGTATTTCCCTAACCCCAACATGCAATTTAAAGAACAGTTACATAAAATCTGTACCCAAAAATTAAAATAAATTTCTTAGATTCTAAATATATTGCTAAAGAATATGAAAATTCCAATGTCAACTTGACACAATTTCTAAATAGTATTCAGTTGCCAGTCATTCTCTAATATGAAGAGTTTTTCCTTTTCTCTTTAAAAATCATTTATACATAATTTAAGTAGGCTATAAAACTATCAAGAACAAAAATAAATTTCTTTTATGTCATGTTCAAACACTTGTACGGTACAAGTTACTGGAACATCAGATTTAAACATCTCAATGTTTAAAACTTTGGTTTAATATGGTGCAGCTCTGCATTTAGAATCTAAAAGAAACTGCTAAACCACCACCAACTATAACATTCTAAAACCTATAAACTACCTCATTCCGGTAAAACACACAGTGGTAACATATTTTTTCACACAGTACACGCATATAAAAATGGCTGTCCGTAAGTAAAGATATTTCTAGTATCTAAGACATTGCTGCGTAATCCAGAACTGTTGTGTATGTTACGACTCCCCGAGTGTGAAAGGAAGTAACTTGAGTGCTGTTTATTTATATCACATTGAGACAATACTGAACTGTGCTTTATGTTACAGAACAAACTTTGACTGAAGTGCTGGTTAATATCAGTGTTCATAAAGAAATTATATGTAGTTGTGGAAGAGTGGTAAGAATAAAATGCATACTTGAAGTGACGTGGCTTCTCCCTGGTGTTATGTGCTAGTGATGCTCTACTACACTAGCTATCGCTAAGGCAGTAACATCAAAGCAGGGGAACAATGCTTATGAGGTGAGGACTACAACATTAATAAAGGAATAAGTAGAAAAAGACAATAAGAGGTCACCACGGATAAGGACACATTACGAATGACAGGGAGGAGGGGTAAGCAGCAGGTCAGTGTTACAGGAAAACAATGAACTGACAAATAGGTGAAATGGCATTACTGTACACCAGTAATATAAAAGCATTTGACATATAAAGCTCTACAGGCTAAAATTACTGGACAGCCTTTCTATGACAGGGAAATACCCAGAGTCAAAATGCTATCAACAATGGTCAAGATTATTTGGTTACAAATATTGAATAGCTTACTGTACTTTGTGTAGCAGGGAAGGAGCTAGCATATTCTATTAGGAATAATTACCGAGAAATCTTTGCACCATACAACTTGATGGAGAAATTAAATTTTACACTTTGAACAGATTAAAGCCCCCCTTACTATGTCAAAGTTTTACCATTATACAACAAAAAAACATTACAGAGAAAAAAATACCTACTACAGAGGTAACTTTCCAATAACTGGTAATTCCCACTAAATTATGTACAGTACTTCAAAGTCTTTTGACATTTTTATTTTCGACAGATCTCAAGAATCATAAACTTAATAACAGTCACTTATATAACACCTCTAATCATCTAAAGATCTATACTTCTCATCTACAGGTATCTCTAATTATAACAAACACGCCCACTAGTATCAGTTCTATAAGCCAACACTCTGCGTCAATGAAAGCTATTCTAGGGTTTCCTAGACACTGTCAATGAGCATGACAAGTCCTTTGGAGTGTATTTCCTCCTCTTCAAAACTTCTGGGAGTTCAAACTATCCTCTGAACTTCCTACATGTAATTATTGTGGTTCTTGAACTACCCTGATAACAGTTTATTAAAAATTCATATTTTCTTACATATCTTTAATATCATATCAGTATACAGTAGTTTCATTAATTTACATGTTCTGAACATACTTTTAAGTAAGTGTATCAAAAGTTATTCACTGATATTACAACAGCCTGAATGCAAACCTGCATCATCAAAAATGTTTACTTTCATCTCTTTATTTTTTATTATTAGGAAGGAAGATTAATATTTAAATATGACCCTTCCATTCAAAGCATTATGCCCTAAAACTGTTTAACCTAAGAGGGAATTTTTAATGTTTCTTTACCTAAAATTTTGTTACCAGTACACATGTACTTGCTTTGAAAAAAAAAGTGCCGTGGAATTACCCAATTGAAACACATGGCTATTTGTTACAGCTGATCATTTTGCCAACGGATTTAGTATGAGGAATAAATTTTCTAAAACCTTCTTATAACACTTCTTTCTTTAGCAGTGGTAAACATCTGGTAGCACATACTTTACAGCTATCACTATACAGCAAATAACGTACGGGGCATATGTACCAGTGGCCCTACAGAGATTAATAATTACCTAACATATTAATTTTCAAAAAAAAAAAAAAAAAAAAAAAAAAAAATCTCAGATCTAAAACAACCTACTAATCTCAGTCTACATTAACCACTCTATGACAAAGTGCATGTGTCTGCCTGTAATGTCTACTTGCCATAAGACACAAAATTGTAACATTGGACAGTGCATAGGCACAACATCAAACTCCTGTTTCCATGTATCTTTAAGCTTACGTCTCCTCTCGTTTTCTATCGTTCAGCTTACTTTTTCATTTATCTCTAAAACTTACTATGAACTTTACAGTGATCCTTTCTTGTTCATTACATACAAAATTAATTACTTTTTAATTAAAGAAAACCAAACCGTCTTGTGGATCTTCAAAAGAATCCGAACGTTCTCAATGGCAAGCTAAACAATAATAAAAAAATTAAGAGGGGGAAACTGTATTGTCTCTAAATGGATTCGTACGTATTGTAGTACAGCAAAAATTGAGAGCATAAAAACAAGGGGCAAATATGCATCCACTTCTTATTATGTAACAGACATATCACAGCAGCCGCACAATTATCTTGACCATTGTTAACACAATTAAAGGGCCCATATCCCATGATTCTGTGAACACAAACTTACATCCTTCTTCTCAGTCAGCTGAATTTTTGTCATAACGTAGAAGCAAAAACCTACGAGAGAGAGAGAGAAGCAATAGAGATGACATGATTAGACAGAATGCTTTATATAAAGTACAAATAACCATTTACAAAACAACAATATCCTCTACTACTTTCTATGGCCAGAAAACTACATGCCCATCTACAGGAAATGATGAAAAGCATGCACGGCCTAAAAATACAATTACACTCGGCCCAGCATACGTTACAGCTGCCTTGATTACACTGTCCCTTCCTCATTTCTTTATGATCATGATACCAACATTAACCGTTCTCCTGAGAGAATGAAACCGTTTCTAGCATTTGCTGACAAACACGTGGAAAACTATGCAAGTTTTGGATAACGAGTTGGCACTGAGTGAATGATTATTCCGAAAGGGTATTTTGCAATTACTTTTCATTGCCTATATATATATAGTTAACCCCTACTTGTGCACACAAGTGAATAAAAGTATTAAATGAGAATTTCATTGAACAATAATGCATTCAGTCTGAGTACCAGTTATCAAAGTTGAAAAGTACAGAGAAGTATGGCAATTTAAAAGTTTTACAACATGACTTCAATACCTAACATAAATCTTGTGACCCCACTTCATACTTACTTGGGTGATGGGAACATGCTGCTACAAAGTAAAAATGAAAATAGATAACCAAGAACTGTAAAATGACGGCGCATACACACAAAAACAACCATCCACTCCACAAAATTTCTGCAGGCACATATCAAAACAATGACAGCGATGAATTAACCTCAATAAAGATGTCACTTATAAATATAATATTTAAAGCACACACAGGGATCATCAAAAATCTTATTCCTAGGAGACATACTTAACTAAATTCACCATGTATAAATATTCAACAAATGGCATTCTGCAATACTCAATTAGATCAGGCTCGTAGTTGCTTTGCAGTTAATTTTTCATGTGGTACATACTTTGATTATCTTGTGGCCCATCCACAATGAATAACTTATGATCAGGCATATCCCATGAAACCCTGACAAATGGTAATCATAATACTATGTGGTAACAATCCTGAAAACATAAATCCCATAATAAGCGTCAAGCTAATTCCTACAACGTCAATCTCCATTCACAAAATACCTTGCAACAACTTTCACCTGCCACACAGGGTTGTAATTAAGTTAAATGGATGGTGTATTTAACTGTCCTTTGGTCCTGCTCACTATCCACCACTAATGATATTCACAATAAAACAAGATTAATTTGATAACTGTAAAAAAGGAAAATGCAAAATTCTAACACAGCATGGATGAATAATAATCTTACATTACCAGAATGTACAAAAACAAAATGTGTCTGTCACTTCAATACTGCCAGAATGTGCTGATACCAGCAAACACTGATTAACCCAATTAATTAACTTCAATTGTGAACTGGTGTCACATCAACAAAGGGCATCAGTGCCAAAAACACACCACTGGTGAATTATTACGCTGAAGTAATTATTATACATATAAAAAATTAACTCAGTTATTAAAATCTACAAAACTGAATACCAAAATGAGTAAAGATGATGTGAAAAACTCTTTTATGTCAAAGATAAGCAGTTTCTTTAATATGGGTGTAAAGTAAAAAATCTAAAGATGTAAAATAAAACCCTTTCCTGTGAACTTAGTTCAAGAATAATTACCATCCTCATCCCAGCACTACTTAAAAAAGACGTCCTATGAAGCCCAAACCACTTCATAACATATTACTGTACACAAAAATACAACAAAATGCTTATTTATAACCTTCCGACTCAAATTACAACTGCAATCCACCCAAAAACAAGAGTTCTTAAGCCCAGCTTATAATATGGGAATTATGAAGACAAATGATACTGCCTACATTCCCTTTACAAAACTCCCTTATATTCTATGGTATTTGATCCTGATAACTAACATTATCTAGAAAAAAATAATGCAAATTCCTAGAAACTCTCACTAGATAAAAAAAAATGCCGTCACTGCAATGTATCACAACATCAAATGCCAAATTCATCAAATATCATCGACAGTAACTTGTGTGTAGGGCATGTGACTGCACAGCATAACAAAGCAATTCCCCGGAACTCTAAAGCTGCCGAACTCATAAACAAAAGGGAAAAAAAAGTGAATAAAAAATAGAATCGTGGATGCCAATACTCGTTTAATACGCTGAAATGTTCCAAACACCCCCCCAAGGGAATAGGTAGATAGTGTCACTGTGACACAAGAAAACGGCCTGGTTGGCAGAGTTTCCTTTTATGTCTCTCTCTCTCTCTCTCTCTCTCTCTCTCTCTCTCTCTCTCTCTCTCTCTCTCTCTCAACTGGGTCATTTCTTGTTCCTCTGACGAGCAGAGAATGCCAAGTTGCATTTCAGAGCTTACGAAACCGACATGAATCGGGGTTTTTGAAAACGATTCAAGATTCAGAAAGAGGAGCAAGGGCGAATAAATGCGCGCGCATAATGCGCTAACCGCCAAGTAAAACGCGCAATCTCGCAGTCTTCTTTCAAATGCACCCTTAATTCATTAGTTACACTACGGGTGAAATAGTAATGTTTAATTTCCCTATTCCCTATTCAACCTTATATCATTGCAGCCACTTCAGCGTAAACTTAAAAAGTATTCAGGTTAATGCCATTATCTTACTGATATCAAAGCTTTAAACGGCAAACGATAAAATCTCAGGGAGCGATAAGTCTAACCAGTGTCTCGAGTTGCAAAAAATTCACTCAAGGGGTAAAAAAAAAAAAACGTCAAATGGCTACATTCACGTCTTAATTCAGCTGACCATACTGCTAGTCATCGTCGATTTCACATGTCGCGATAATTTCATCCCTATGCACCGGCTCACCACACTGGACAAAAGGCGAGAGTTTCCCACGCAAGCTTCTCAAGAACGACAAGCTTACAGTCTCCCACAGTCAAATACAGACGTTTATCAAGTTTCCCCCAATCTTATCAATTACCTAACCGACGCCCCCAACCCCACACTCTAGTAAAGTAAGCTTATCGAATCTCCTTCTCTCAAGGACAGATGTTTATCAAGTTTCCCTTACAATAATCAAGTGCAATAAGCTAATCGAGTCACCACTACGCTCAAGTACAGTTTATCAAGTTTCCATCGTTCAAATACAGCAGTGGTTCTTAACCTTTTTCTATGTTTGCACCCCTTTCAAATCAGCATCAGTTCTTGCACCCCTTTGAATTGCTGAAATAATAAAAAAAAAACTAAAATACAAAGTTGAAATGATGTGTAATAATAACAAAGTTCGAGTCTGTTGCAACGTTGCCACTTCATTAGGGAAAATTAGGTGTAGGTTTATCTACAGCTCAGAGCACTGCTGTAATAATAATAATAATAATAATAATAATAATAATAATAATAATAATTAGTATTATTATTTATTTTTTTACTTTTTGCAGAAAAAAATAACATGCGTATATAAATATATATTTAGCTTTAATTATTCATAGGCATCCTCGCACCCCCGGTTAAGAACCACTGAAATACATTAAGATGGTCGGCCATTCTCCACCCATAGGAAATTGTTAATGGTTCTCTAAAGGACATATACAACATAGCATATTACGGTACTTGTTTTCTACTTATAGTGAGTTATCACTGAAAATTACAAAAAATAACAGAGAAAAATTAAGAGCCTAGTATCTACAATATGCGATGCTGACTTCTGAACATTTATTTTTGTAACGACGATGCGACGTCAAGTATAAATTGGATTTAAATATACATGCCCTCGCCTATAATCAAAACAAATATATATTACACACACACACACACACACACACACACACATATATATATATATATATATATATATATATATATATATATATATATATATATATATATATATATATATATATATGTGTGTGTGTGTGTGTGTGTGTGATGTACATATCTAATATATATTTGTTTTGATTATAGGTGAGGGCACGTACATTTAAATCCAATGTATACTTGACCTCGCATCGTTGTTATAGGCATATACTACAAAATGGGTTCGAGGGAACATGCCCCGGTACAAGAGAGAGAGAGAGATATTTCTACAAGTGTCTTAAATTTAAGCTGGAGCGAGTTCCATTCACCCCCGTTGGCCAACGTGTATCGGTGAAAGTGGTAAGCGGCGCAATTTGACCGACAGGCACCTCGAGTCATCGTGACGTAATCAACAGTTTTCCAGACGGTTACACTGACCGGTTATCCCCACGATATTAGGTCTCTGGGTGACGTGTATTCGCCAATGAAGGTTACGAAATGTTAAATGTAGGGTAAGACTGAAATCTACATGAAGATGATTGCGAATGTAGTGTGCTAAGACTGAATGCTACCTGAATATTTTGAAATGCGGGTGAGACTATGAATGCTACATTAGATTATGAAATGCAAATGCAGGCTGAGACTGAATACTACATACGATTATGATATGCAAATGTAAGACTGAAATCTACATGATGATTATGGTACACATGTACTGTAGGGTAAGACTGCATGCTATGCAAATGTAGCGTAAGTCTGAATGCTACCTGAAGATTGTGAAATATAGGGCGAGACTGATACTCCAGATGATTATGAAATATAAATGCAGGGTAAGACTGAATGCTACGTACGATTATGATACGGAAATGCAGATTAAGACCGAATGCTACATAAGATTATGACATGCAAATGTTGCGTAAGACTAAATGCTACTTGAAGATTATGATATGCAAATGTAGGGTAAGACTGAATGTTTCATTTTTATGATATACAATTGCAGGGTGAGACTGAATGCCCCATAAGATTATGAAATGCAAAAGTTGGCTAAAACTAAATGCTACAGGAAGATTGTGAAATGTAGGGTAAGACTGAATGCTACAGGAAGATTGTGAAATGTAGAGTAAGACTGAATGCTACAGGAAGATTGTGAAGTGTAGGGTAAGACTGACTGCTACAGGAAGATTGTGAAATGTAGGGTAAGACTGAATGCTGCATAAGATTACGAAATGCATATGTGGGTAAGACTGAATGGCACACATGATTATGATATATATTTAGGGTAAGACTGAATGGCACACAAGATTACGAAATGCACACATGGGTAAGACTGAATGGCACACGAGATTATGAGATATATTTAGGGTAAGACTGCATGGCACACAAGATTACGAAATGCATATATAGGGTAAGACTGAATGGCACACAAAATTACGCAACGCAAAAGCAGGGTAAGACTGAATGACATACAAGATTATGAAATGCATATGTAGGGTAAGACTGACCGCCACACAAGATTATGAAATGCAAATGCAGGATATGACTGAATGCTACATGAAGATTAAATGCAAATGTAGGTTAAGACTGAATGCTTCATAAGATTTTGATACGCAAATGCAGTGTAAATGCTAAATGTAGATTATGAAATACACATGCAGATTAAGACTGAATTGCAGGGTGAGAATGAATACCACAAAGATAAACGATGATAATAACTCGCATATATAACGTTCACAAAAAGGTGGCGAGAAAGATGGCGTACAGTGATGACACGATGATGAAATAAGCTGGGATTAAGATAAAGATATACATAAAGTATATGAATGACATCACACCGGTAAAACCTTACTAATTATGGCGATCGCGTGTAATGTTCATAACAATTTAACTCCAGCCAGACGTAACGCCGGTCACACACGAGGAACATTTAAGACGAATGAAACGGGTTAGGTGAAAGGAGGCCCGGCTATACCTGATCACCGCCTGACTTGTATAATATAATAATAAAAACCGGCCTCGTCAAGATATTTTTAAACTCCAGAGGAAAACAGGTAAGAAGTGCGCCGAAGTTACTTCGCCGCAATCGAGTTTTCTGTACAGCGAATAATCAAGGCCACCGAAAATAAATCTATCTGTAGGTAATCTCGGTATAATGCTGTATGAGTCGCGGCCCATGAAATTTTAACCATGGACCAGAGGTGGCTTATCCTATATCGTTGCCAGAGCACGTTTATGGCTAACTTAAACCTTAAATGAAGTAAAATCTACTGAGGTTAGTGGGCTGAAATTTGGTATGTTTGAAGATTGGAGGGTGGATGATCAACATACCAATTTGCAGCCATCTAGCCTCAGTAGTTTTTAACATCTGAGGGTGGACAGAAAAGTGCGGACAGAATAAAGTGCCGACGGACAGACAAAGTCAGCACATAGTTTTCTTTTACAAAAAACTAAAAATATTTAAACACACTGAAACAAGAAAATCGATCGAAGATATTCTTAACCTGACTAAAACGCCAAAAAAAAAAAAAAAAGACTGTCGAGAAACGAAATGGGGAAAATACAATAAAAATTCCATTAGTTCAGTTTCCACACCCGTCCACGATCTCCAGAGCGTGAGCGTACGTGCGTGAGCCTGCGTGCACGCGCGTTCGGAGCGTTCGGGTAAAAGATCGCATTCTTTTGTAGTGCTAATATCTAACAGCAGAGGAATTCCGTCACGACAACAGTTTATACTTTCAGTGATTTCAAGTGAATAAGATTCATACTGTTCTATTACGAAATTATTACTCTTGTACTGTACAGGTCTGGAAAGTAATAAGAGACACCATCACAAAAAAAAAATAAATACATGTAACATAACACTGTAAATACAATTTTCAACAAAAACAGAGAAAAGACATTCGCACTGATATATATTATATATATATATATATATATATATATATATATATATATATATATATATATATATATATATACTCAAATATACACGTATGTATGTATGTATATAATGAGAGAAAGAACAAAAGGAAAGAGAAATAAGGAAATGAATAAGGCAAAAAGAAGACAATGATTACCAAATTACTATTCTTGTATAAGTCTGAAAGTAATATACAGACATCATCATAAAAAAATATATAAATACATGTAACATAACACTCTGCAAATACAATTTTCAATACAAATCAGAAAAAATTAGAAGATATATATATTATATAAATGCAACATAACACTGTATATACAATTTTCGATACAAAACAGAGAAAAGACTCTCCCACAGATGTACAGTATAAATACACACTATATATATATATATATATATATATATATATATATATATATATATATATATATATATATATATATATATATATATATATATGTAACATAACACTGTAAATACAATTACAATTTTCAATACAAAACAGAGAAAAGACTCTCCCACTGAGATGTAGATATACACACTCAAATATATACATATGTATGTATGTTGAGAGAAAGAACAAAAGGAAAGAGAAAGGGGGTAAGGAAATGAATAAAGCAGGAGCAAGAGAGCAACATCAGCAGTAGCAGCAGAAGCAGTAGCAGCAGAAGCAGCAGCAGCAGCAAAGCTGGCAAAAGGGGGTCATCACTAGCGTTCAAAAATAGTCCGCCAGAGAAAAACACCAGGGAAATCCCCACAAAGAGACCCCTCAAATAAAAGAAGGAAGAACAGAGAGAGAGAGAGAGAGAGAGAGAGAGAGAGAGAGAGAGAGAGAGAGAGAGAGAGAGAGAGAGAGAGAGAGAGACTTACAAAAGGGTAAAGAAATTACCCCAACAAAGCTCACGAGTATAACAAGTCAGACGTCCCAACTGTCAACACGAATACCGGATACAAAGGCGGCCTTCTTCTTCTTCTTCTTCTTCTTCTTCTATACGCTGGCTAGATTTCTGTACTCTCCGGGAATGCTCAAATTCCTCGCATTCTGTGACGCTGTTTAACGAGGAATCCACGTGCTTTCATGACGTTGTTAGATATATTCATTTTCTCTCTCTCTCTCTCTGTGCTTTTCCTATTCAATGTAGGCTACATTAATTGGCAGAACAAATTTGGATGACAATGGTAGATATTCTCTCTCTCTCTCTCAGCAAATTTTCATGACACTGGTAAATATTCTCTCTCTCTCTCTCTCTCTACTTTTCCTTTTCAATGTACATTAATTAGCAGAAAAAAATTTGATGACGCTGGTAGATAT
>NC_089788.1:5713001-5753001 GCF_040412425.1 Macrobrachium rosenbergii | reverse complement strand
GGTGAAAAATATATTTGTGTATATACGAGAGAGAGAGAGAGAGAGAACCCAATTGGCGTACCTCTAAAACCTCAAGGAAGTTCATCAAAATGGGGACTTCATACGTGAACTTTTTTTAAAGAGATTAAATGTTGAATACGCAATTTAAAATAATTACATGAGACTTGAGAGAGAGAGAGAGAGAGAGAGAGAGAGAGAGAGAGAGAGAGAGAGAGAGAGAGAGAGAGAGAGAGTCGACGAAACGAGGCTATCGACCAGTATAAAGCTGTTGACACATGCCACATTAAAAGTTAGCGTTAATGGGGAAATGTTGCTCGTCAGGGCTCCCCCTGCGAACTGGTTCAGTCGTCGATACTTAACGTCACTTCAAATTTAATGTCGCCTGTGACTTCTGTCTGTCTCTGTCTGTCTGTGCAATTTCCTGAAAATAACAGCAAGACTTGGCAGTAATACCGACGTGTCTTCGCAGCAGTTCTAAACGATGGTCGAACTGAGACGTTTGAGAATGCAGCTTGAATTATCCAAGCTGCAATGATTATGCCTGGTGCTCAGAGGAATATTTAAATATGAACAATTTTTCGTATCCTTTAAGAGAGCTTGTTACTGATGATAATGTCGATTTAAATACAGAGAATAGACGAAAAGATGTCAGAGTAAAAATGATGGTAAGAAGATTTAAGAAAGTCACAGACAATACCTTTCAGTTAGAGGGTCAAATTTCTTAGAAGTTAGTCTCCCTGAACAGGGAGATTACATGACAAATCTCTATCCTACAAGCTCAATGTACCAGCAATGTCTCTACTGAAGACTTGGTGATAAATGACTCAATTAAATGGGCAATTACTTCCAGCTCATGATCGTATGTCGTTTAATACCCAGGAATTACTATATACCAAGGTCGTTTGAACACGAACACCAGCAGATGACATTATGTAGAGTTGTTGAAGAGCTGCCACGCCCTCTTTTCAACTAAAAATGAGAGAGAGAGAGAGCCTTAGCCTTTGTCATGAGTACTGTAATATCACCAGAACAAACTTCTGTGTCACAGACTTGATGTGTTAGGACATGGATTCTCTCTCTCTCTCTCTCTCTCTCTCTCTCTCTCTCTCTCTCTCTCTCTTTACTTAACTCAAGGTACAACACAAGACGATTTGGGAGCGATTTCCAATAAAGTTTTCGTGCAAGCTGAAGGGAATAATTTACAATGACAAGCTTATCACTCACGAGTTACCTAGTTCAAGCTAGAATGGCGCTCAAACACACAACACACACACACACACACACACACACACACACAAATACCAATACATCAGCAACGTAGAACAAGAATGACTGATGGATAAATTTTCTGCAATGCTATTAACTGGCGTCACAACGACTACGGTCAATGACCACTTAACTTTTTGAGGACGAATATACAAGGCCACCTTAAGAGAGAAATGGTCAGAAATGTACTCTCGTCTCTGTTACACAGTTAAGTATCCTGGGCATCACTTAAGAATATAACAGCATATAGAATTTAGGCCCAAGGGCCAAGCGCTGGAACCTATGAGGTCATTCAGAGCTGAAACGGAAACTGACAGTAAAAAAATTTGAAAGGTGTAACAGGAGGAAATCTCGCAGTTGTACTGTGAATCAACTGTTAGGAGAGGGTGAAAAGTAAGATGGACGAAAGAGAATATGAACGGAGGTACAGTAAGAGGAATGAAAGGGGTTGCAGCTAGGGGCCGAAGGGACGCTGAAAACAACCTTATGTGATGCCTACAGAGCACCGCATGAGGTGCACTGACGGCACTAACTCCCCTACGGGGGGATATCACATGAGAGACGAACAGTTTCGTAGTGCAAAGTGACAAGTTCTCACAAATCACAAAATCACCAACATGATATTTCCAAGGACGCAAAGGCGTCGACCTAGACGTGACCAAAACGCATTGGAAAAGTGGTGTGCTTAAAGACTAACCTGGTTTATGCTGTATTTTAAAGTTTTAGAAAGAAAAAAGAAGTTAGTTCACAGAAAATTCCAAATGAGATCAGAGAATAAAAAAAAAAAGCCCACCGTACAGGCCACACCACTGAACCAATAAAGCTAAATAAAAACTATTTACCCGGACAAAAACATTTCAAAAAACAAAAATAAACGATGAAAAAACATCAACTCCAGAAGATTGATGAAATTCAGGACAATAAAAATCTATTCGAAAGAGGAGTCAATGACCCACACCCTCTTAGATACAATACGTGTTTGTCGGGGCCAATCCCTTCCAGGAATATGCACCAAGGTCATCCTCATCGATTTCGGAACCTTCAAGAAACTCCTACAAACACGAGCTGTCGCCTGAAGCCATTCCATATTGCAATAGGGATGTGTTTTTAACTCAATGCTAATGCTAAAGCAGCGAGGCTCTCTCTCTCTCTCTCTCTCTCTTTACACACACATATATATATATACATACATATATAAATGTTTATGTATAACTGAATCACGAAAATATGGAACGTGATGAATATATAAATAAAGACAAAATCCACGAAGAAAAGAGACACAAAGGAGTGCTGCAAGGACGTTGAGTCTCCTAAGTAAAGGACTAACGTCGAAAGGCCTTGCAGCACTTCGTGGAGTTTGTCTTCATAAATGTTTATACGTACAAAAGAAAAAATAATCCAAATACAAATCTATAAAAATACCATATAGCCTATAATCTCAACACAACACTAAAATCAAAACCATTCTCTTTTCTTGGTCACAATCACGGCAGCAGTACAGTAGTTGTGGCAACAGCTGATTTTGACAAGTCTCATGACACTGCTAACGCATCTATGACAACGTGACTTGTTTTGCTGGCTTCTTAATATTTTACTGAGCTACACTTCGGCCTCGTTCGGGTCGTCGAGGGAAAAGTCCCCGTAATGGGTACCGTTATGTGATTATATGTAGCCAGTGTTTTTGGTTCTTTGTCAAGTCCATTAAGGACCGAAAGGCAATGTTTGCTTTACAGCTCCTCTTTCTGTATTTCCCATTTTTTTTGTCTTCTGTAAAGGAAAATCATTGTGCCGGCTTTGTCTGTCCGTCCGCACTTTTCCTATCCGCCCTCAGATCTTAGAAACTACTGAGGCTAGAGGTCTGCAAATTGGTATGTTGATTACCCAACCCCAATCATCAAACATACCAAACTGCAGCCCGCTGGCCTCAGTAGTTTTTATTCTATTTAAGGTTAGAGCTAGCCATAACCGTGCGTTTGGCAACGATACAAGCCAGGCCACCACCGGCCCGTGCTTAAGGTTTCATGGACCGCGGCTCACACGGCATTATACCGAGACCACCGAAAGAAACTTCGGCGCATTTTTTACTTGTTACCTTCCCTTTCGTCTTTCGAATGAACACCATACTTGTTTGGAAGCTTGAATGTCAAGTCAATGGCCCCCGTGGTGGGTTTGTCCCATATGAATAGGGCTCTTCATCTTCTGACTAAAAAGAATGCTTTGGTAACAGAGTACCTGGAGAGCTGAAGCAGCCAAGACAGGATATGATATCTGAGTCATCTCGAGAAAGTAACGTTATCTCATAATCCTGTGCCATTAAGAAATCTCGGTCATCCCAGAATACCACGAATACGAAAACGAAGCTACCCCAAAATACTATATAAGAAGTCATGTTATCCCAAAATATTAAATGAGAAGTCATGTTATCCCAAAATATTAAATGAGAAATCAATGTTATCCCAAAATATTGAAAAGAAATCATGGTATCCCAAAATACTAAATAAGAAGTCATGTTGCCCCAAAATATTAAATAGGAAATCAATGTTATCCTAAAATATTACGAAGGTAAAAAATCAAGGCTATTGCAAAATACCGAGATATCAAAATTTTCATAAAATACAGTTTAAAAAAATCATGGTTATCTCAACAAAACACTAAGACAGCAAGAATTCAAGGCACCTACAAAAAAGCCGGTAAAAATTCAACATTATCCCAAATCACCAAGAGATAAATTACCCTAAAATCTTACAACAACAATCGATCAAAGTTATCCCAAAACATTAACACGGCACAAAGTCAATGTTATTCCCAACATATTGAAATAGTAATTAATCAAATCATCTCACAATACTAAAAGTTAATTAAATCAACCCCCACCTGAACCAATGCTGGTTCAATATTCATCCATAAATATTCAAAGTGGTCCAATAGCTGTTACCGGGAAGTCGTAATGGGAAGTTTAAATTTTAATTAAGGCCTTTATCTGGGCCATGTTGACCTCGCGGGTCATTTCACCCTCGATTTGGGGGTTGATAGAATCTGATGAAATGGATTTTAATCGATAAAATCATAAACGAGAGCAATTGTCATGGGTCAGAAAAACGAAGATAGATTACTATTTATGCAGAGCTCCGTTTTTTCAAATTTCTTTGCACGCATGCGCACTCATGCCACTTATGATGGATATCAAAACGATAAATATTTATAATAGTAGTCCCTCTTTTCATTATCTTAAGCTCTGAATGGAGCAAAGGACGCAAGTGCTTGGCTTTCTAGCCGACATTTCAAAAAATCAAATCAATTGAATTCTCTGTACGAAAAAAACACTTATATTGTTATAGAACTGAATATAGAATTTAGGCCAAAGGCCAAGCACTGGGACCAATAAGGTCATTCAGCGCTGAAACTTAAATTTACAGTAAAAGGTTAGAAAGGTGTAACAGGAGGAAAACCTCGCAGTTGCACTATGAATCAATTATTAGGAGAGGGTGGAAAGTCAGATGGAAGAAAGGGAATATGAAAGGAGGCACAGTAAAAGGAATGAAAGGGGTTACAACTAGGGGCCGAAGGCACGCTGCAAAGAAACGTAAGTAATGTCTACAATGCACCGCCTGAGGTGCACTGACGGCACACTAACCGCCCCCCTACGGGGAATATTATTATAAATGGGGAAATGAGGCTGGTGTTCAATATGCCACAGTAATATCCATCCTCTTTAATCTGCTGTTGATCAGGTCAGTCTCGAGATCCGTTCCAATAAAGTTTTCAAATACAAACTCGATGTTCAGCATAATTTGCTAAAGCTTTCATAATACGTCATGATATTTACACAGTTATTTAAGGTAATTTTCTTTATGTGGATCGAATAAATCGATCTCTATTACTCAATTGAAAGGCGAGACCGCTGCCAACCAAGCCACACAAGTCGAAAGAGAAGTTGGAACTTTTATGACTTGTGTGGTTTGGTTGGCAGCGGTCTCGTCTTTCAATTGAAAGACCTGGGTTCGATCCTGATGTGAGTCAAATTTATATATATATATATATATATATATATATATATATATATATATATATATATATATATATATATATATATATATATAATATATATATATATATATATATATATATATATATATATCAAATAAAAGAGCCCATAAAAAAAATGTGGAAAACAAAGGCTATATTTCAGAGACCAAACTGTCTCTCTCTCAGGCAGAAGAGAGAGAGTGTTTGGTCTCTGAAATATAGCCTTTATTTTTCCGCATTTTGGCCTTTTTATGGGCTCTTTATATTTGATGAAATTTTGTTTTAACAGAAAATATTTATATAGTATATATATATATATATATATATATATATATATATATATATATATATATATATATATATATATATATATATATATAAACATGTATATTAACACACACACATATATACAAACATAACCCAATCTCTCCGGCAACCGACCCAAAACAGCACTACGACAACAAAGCCATTTCAAGTTACATGCCAAAATTCGTCAGACGTCCATCACCTTGACGGCAAACAGCCGAAAGCCACAAAGAAATCCAATTTCTTTCTTCATCAAAAATCCGTTTCCACGACGAGAGAGAGAGAGAGAGAGAGAGAGAGAGAGAGAGAGAGAGAGAGAGAGAGAGAGAGAGAGAGATCATTAGCCCCCGCCATCCTCTCAAGGGAACCGAGTAGCGGATGAAATCCGTCTTTTCAATGGGTGGATGGAATCCGTCTCTTCAACGGCTTCAAAAGAGGATTTATAAACCATTAACGAAGACATCGTGAGCACGTAAGCTCATTAAGTATACAGTGCATTATTCACTTACATCTTTTATACGACACTTGACATTTCCCGGATGTTAGGGAGACCCCCCCTTTTTTTTTTTTCTCGCCTCCTTCATCAAAACCAGCAGTTTCTTGGCCTACGAACGTTCTCACTTTGCGGTGGGCTTCGTGCATCGTTACCTCATAATTTTTAACATTCAACTATATCGAAAAATTATTATTATTATTAAAAAAAATACTCATAGTAGCATGAGTCTTAAAATGGAGAAACGAATCCACAGTTGTGTGTATATACATAATATTTAAAGGTAATTCTGTACAGGTAGCTTTGAACAGGGGTACCGAACAAGTTCCCGAAAGCTACCTGTACAGATTTATTCTTTAAATATATGTACATATACATAACTGTGGATTTGTTTCTCCATTATTATTATTATTATTATTATTATTATTATTCATAAAAAACTCATATTCGCATGGGTCACTAAAATGGCGAAGAAATCCACAATGGGGTAAAAGTGTAAAAATATACATTATTTAAACTTCTATTTTTAATATATATTTACACTTATTATTTAAACTTCTATTTTTAATATATATTTACACTTATTATTTAAACTTCTATTTTTAATATATATTTACACTTATTATTTAAACTTCTATTTTTAATATATATTTACACTTATTATTTAAACTTCTATTTTTAATATATATTTACACTTATTATTTAAACTTCTATTTTTAATATATATTTACACTTATTATTTAAACTTCTATTTTTAATATATATTTACACTTACAGCACTGTGGATTTCTTCACCATTATTATTATTATTATTATTATTATTATTATTATTATTATTATTATTATTATTATTCAGAAAATGAACCTATTCATACGGAACAAGTCCACAGTGGGCACTGACTTGAAATTCATATTATTATTATTATTATTATTATTATTATTATTATTATTATTATTATTATTATTATTATTATTATTATTATTATTATTATCATTATTATTATATATGTCGTGCACTCATACAATCATACCCAAAGATACTATAACAAAAGGATCTAAAAGGCAATTTCCAACTACTGGGACATTACGTACCGTCTCCAAGCTTCGACCTTCACCCTGTTATACCTTTATACTTACGTAAGCAAGTCAGCCAGTTACTTCTCCCGTCCTCCACATTCTGATTCAAAGCACGACCACACCTGTTTCTATTTAGGAATTTAACAATGCCTTTATTTTCGCGGCCAAATTTTTCAACAGCAATCGTTACCAACTTCCTCTTGCTCGACAAAAATCTTTTGCAGATTTCTGTATTCTTTGAGTATTCACTACGAGAGCGGACTTGCCAGATGGTCAATTATTTTCCTGTCAAATTACTGGGTTCTAACCAAGATTCTTTTTCTCCCTAGATCTTAAAACGATATACTTACTAAAATACGAGTCTACGCTTCATTCATAGGTATGCTTTCTGTGTTTGTCTCCTTCAAAGCTGGGCTAGATACGGGTACACGACTGACATACCTATCAACCATCTCATAAAAAAATTTCCCTTGTATTTACAACCTCTCCTTATTTCTCAATACTTCAAGTGTATCCATACACCCGCTGATAACAGGCCGCCTCAGAATTACATATATTACATCAAGTTCAACCTAACTGAATATTTACAACAAAGAACGCAAACCATATCAGAGATGGGAGTTAAGAAACCTGGGCGAGCCTGAATCATCTCCATTCCGGTACCTTTCATTATTAAAAATCAAAGGACAACTGGCTATCTCGCAGCGACAACAGTCGTTTCACATTCCACTGTGATATTCAAACACCAATACCACCACATTTCTAAGCTATATAACTATATGGAGACCTGACCCCGATTTCAACC
Source organism: Macrobrachium rosenbergii (assembly GCF_040412425.1). Classification (NCBI taxonomy): domain Eukaryota; kingdom Metazoa; phylum Arthropoda; class Malacostraca; order Decapoda; family Palaemonidae; genus Macrobrachium; species Macrobrachium rosenbergii. Next base: position 5,745,028 of record NC_089788.1, on the reverse strand, counting down.
ACCAAATGGAATTGCTAATAACTACATTACCATGCACAGCTGTGCACTCTCGTCCATAAACTAATCATGAGAGCGCGAATTAAAGCCCAGTAAAATAACTATATATTTAATACTTAGAATAATATTCTCGTCATTCGTATGTGACAAGTTCAACCTCCCACCGTCCGGAAGGAATAGTTTTCAGTTTTTCAGCTCCATCTCCCATAAGTCATTTTTCAAGAGAGTCCCCCCGTCTGCAAATTCCTGTGATGTGTTAGTATTGCACCAGCCCCGGTTTTTTGCCATGCCCACAGGTTAGGTTAGGTTAGGTTGGATTTGATTTAGTTAGGTGTGGGCAACATAATGAGATTATTTTCAAAAAAATTCTATGGTTAGTTTTTAAGATATGGCGTCCCGCTTTTTTCAGGAAAGGTCCCGATACTCGGTTACATCTCGGGAAGATGCCCCCTTCTAAACTCTTGAAGAAATTAAAAACTCGAACAATTTAAGCCAGGAAGGGGGGGGGGAATACGTACTGGAAATTTAAAAATTTACTTTTAATAGTATTTTCGTAATTTCAGGCACATATCTATATCATCTGCTTCTCTATAACACTTGAATTTAACCCCATATTACTATTCACAAGTGTATTCCTGACTCATAATGAAGATGTCATAAAGTCTCATTAATTACCCTGACTGATTACTCCAAAAACCTACCTGCTAAATCTACCACAGCTCTACAGATGAAACATCACTCGGCCTGAACCAGAGACTTTCAAACGCATTCACATATTCCGCGCCTTTACAAAGAAATATATATAAAGAAAATAACCTTTAAAATTTATGACTACCATGCGTGTGCAGTATTTCACCACAATGAGCCCTGCTGTATAACATTTAGAACTATTATAAAATTTCTGTTGTTTTCTTTTTATGAGCCATTTAAAGAGCAGGCAATAAACCTTGAGTTTTTTTTTTTTGTTAAAGCAGTATACAAAATTATTAAGAGACTCATGCAATGTATAAAGACAATTTCAATGACCACTGACATACAAGGCATCATTCAATTTTCTGCCTCCCAAGTTGTTTATCAGAGAGAGAGAGAGAGAGAGAGAGAGAGAGAGAGAGAGAGAGAGAGAGAGAGAGAGAGAGAGAGAGAGCACGCTATACTGTTTTGCAAGTAACGAAATTTTAAGCAGACGTAAATAACAGGGCAAAAAAAAAAAGAAAATAGCCTTGTAAGTGCAGGACAAATATAACACTTTCAAGGTCACCTCATTTTGCCTCCCACAGAATAAACTTCTTTAAAGGAAATATGCGAACTGAGACGAAATTGAACACAATACGACAAGTAGAAACGGCGCATTCGAGTTTTCCGTACAGCGTGTAATGCTGTACGAAACTCCCAGTCACGGACCGCGAAACTCTCAGCCCGACCCACGAAAAGATCATAGTTAACTTTAACCTTAAATAAAATAAAAACAACTGAGGCTAGAGGGCTGCAATTTGGTATGTTAGATGATTGGAGGGTGGATGATCAACATACCAATTTGCAGCCCTCTAGCCTAACAGTTCTCTTTTACATAAAACTAAAAGTTGCCACATTTGTCAACATCCAATAAAGGTGTTCCACTGGACGTAAGCAGCAGCTGTGTAACTAAAACCGCCGACATATTTAGGCACAAACTCACACCCTAGGCCCGTGATTAGCAAAGTAAAGAAACACAGAAAGGAAAAATTCAACGTATAGGCCTAAATTTTCAAAGATAATTTGGGTCTGAGTGGGCTGAAATATACTTTAAATTTTGGAATTAATACAACATTCAGCAAAAGCGTTGTCAAATATTAAAGGTACAGATATACAGTATAAGTAATTAGTTATTTATAGAGTCTTTGTAATGTGACGTCATATTAAATCACTGTTTTTATTCTCGTCTGTGTGAAGGATGACACAACAATCTGAGGACTCATTAAACCAGGCGCTCATTAACTGCCCAAAAACCTATCTCTTCCGTAAAATCATTTATAGGAGCGCGAGGAGTGAGTTTCAACGCCAATCTCTCTCTCTCTCTCTCTCTCTCTCTCTCTCACTGCACTTTGGCATCTAGAGTAACATTCTTTAAAATTCTCTCTCTCTCTCCCTCTCTCTATAGACAACATTCTTTAAAAATCTCTCTCTCTCTCTCTCTCTCTCTCTTTTCTTTCTTAGACAACATTCTTTAAAAATCTCTCTCTCTCTCTCTCTCTCTCTCTCTCTCTCTCTCTCTGCGTGTATGTGTTTGTGTGTGTCTGCACGTTCTACAGTATATTGAGAGGTTCAAGCGAAGATGCAATGCATTGCTACCCTAGTACTATTCTCCCTGCATTTTAATACATTTTTATCTATTAATTTAGTTTTTCTTTTTTAATAAGTGGAATCTCCTTCTTTATATATTCCCCTTTACCGCCTCTTACTTCTTCCTAATGAACACCATATTCTTTGGAAGCTTGAATTCCAAGTCAATGGCCCCTGTGGTGGGCTTGTTCCATTTGAGCAAGATTCATCTTCTCAATAATAATAATAATAATAATAATAATAATAATAATAATAATAATAATAATAATAATTAATATTAATAAAAATTAATATCTTCGACTTTTGATACTTTTATAAATAAAACCCATACAATGAACTTTGGCATTTTACTTAACTCTGTTGCTGAAGAAGAAAAAGGGATAATTAGAAGAGTTGAACGAATGATCTACAAGATTAATGCAACCAAGGCTGCCATCATATTTAACAAAACAATAATAATAATAACAATAATCTTTGGAAGCTTGAATTTCAAGTCAATGGCCCCTTTGGTGGGCTTGTTCTATATGAACAGGGTTCATCGTCTGAATAATAATAATAATAATAATAATAATAATAATAATAATAATAATAATAATAATAATAATAAAAATCATCATCATCATCGTGCCAAAATCAACCAAATTTGAGCTAAACTTGAGTCACGCATCATGACGTTTTATCAGCCGTAAATTCCTCCTATAACGTGTAATTACCAACAAATGTTCGCAAGATAATTGGGCTCTCACACCAACTTGTAAATTGGATACACAGGTGCGCGAGAATACACTTGCATACGAAAATACGTATACTTTCCAAAACCACTTTTAATTCTTTTCAGATAGTTCAAAGACACACACGCACTGCTTATGAGTATGTCGTTAATACATTAAAAATACCTGCAGTACATAAACGATAACAATAATGTTATTCGGGAAAAACATGTTTCCGGATTTCTAAACTCGCATTGTAGACATCTCCAGAGTTTCTCCTATGGTGTAACAAACGACACCGTTGCAGAACCCAACTAAACCACACAAACAAACATACGCACATAAACGCCCGCAAACTCGCACAAACTGCAACGCTCTTCTCCGTAACACAAACCATCGCCATTCAAAACGAATATATTACATTATACGAAGACCTTCCGTCCGTTCCATTACGCGGTATGAAATACGGTCATTATATTCTCATCGGAATTACAATGATATGCCATAAATCATCATCCAATTTCTGTTATGGTCTTGATTTCAGAAGGGCTATCAAACCGAGCAGCCGAATTCATTGTATCAGAGAATTCGTCGTATCTGTTTCGTATGATTAGGTATGGTTTTGATTCCTCAAATAATAATAATAATAATAATAATAATAAATAATAGTAATAATAATAATAATAATAATAATAATAATATAATAATAATAATAATAATAATAATAATGTGTAATAAAAATCCACAATTATATAGTAAATATATTACTTTGTAAAATATGTATATATTTACTATATAACTGTGATTTTTATTACAAGACTGTTTTTAAAATTGTGAATCTGCAATAATAATAATAATAATAATTCCTAATAATAATAATAATAATAATAATAATAATAATAATAATAATAATAATAATAATAGTCCTGTTAAATAGGACGGCTGCTGAATCTGAGTTAATTCTATACTGAGTTTCTCCCTTCTAATAATAATAATAATAATAATAATAATAATAATATGATGATGATGATGATGATGGTGCCAGTAATCAGCCACTTTGGACTGACGATGGCTGACTCAGAACTGAAAACTAGAAAACACATGACAGTACAAAAGCACTACACCCAAGAGCAAACACAGACAGACTTTAACACTTTCATTTCTAAGAGACACTGCGTCAACATCGAGAGCAAACTGGGGCAATTCTGGAAACCAGTGAAGACAATGGACTAAGACTGGTCGAAGGACTGATAAAAGCATCGAAGACCCAGAAAGATACAGGTCAGTCGAACGAAAAACAGAACAGAGAATGCCATTTAACCAATTCCACAGTACATGAAAGACAAAAGAACTGGCTGACGAAACATGAATGGCTAAGATTCAGAGAACTCATTTATTAAAGAGGGATTTCAGCGGCACAAGATCAGGCCCTATGATAGATTCTATGTCCAAAGAACAATTGATGGAAATAAAATCTCACGCATAGGCAGGAAGTTGATATAAAGACTAGACCATAAACCACATATAGAATAAAATACGTTTGCACAGAACCAGTAAAAACTTTCAGTAGCAAAACCCTCCACTGGAGCCTCAAGAGACACCAGCTATAGCTTGGATGCAATAAGTGGTACATTCACCAACCTGAAAAGGAGTGATAAAAATGATTAGGCAAAGATCCTCTGGGACTCTGGCATCAGAACAGATAGGGTGATACTTGCCAATAGACCAGACGTGACGTTGATTGACAAAATCAGAGGAAAGTTCACTCATTGATGTCGCAATACCATGGGACACCAGAGTAGATGATTCAGAGAGAGAAAAAAATTGATAAGCATCAAGACCTGAAAATCGAAATACGGTTTGGAATATGTAACAGAAATTGTACCCAAATCACAAACACTTGCACGATCCCAAGATCCCTTGTTAAGGAATCTGGAAAACTAGATGGAAGTAGCTCCAGGACTCATGCAGAAAAGTGTGCTACAGAAAAGCGCACGTAGTGAGAAAAGTGATGGACTTGGAGGCAGGATGCAACCCGAACCCCACACTATAAAAACCACCCAGTCGAATGGGATGACTGTGATAGACAAAAAAAAATAATAAATAAATAAATAAATAAATAAATAAATAAATAAATAAAAACTAAACAAATAAATATATAATAACAACAATAATAATAATAATGTTAAATAGGATGGCTGCAAATTTTGAGTTAATTTTAAATAGAGTCTCCTGCATCTTCCTTATAATAATATAATAATAATAATGTTAAATAGGATGGCTGCAAATTTCGAGTTAATTTTAAATTGAGTCTCCTGTATCTTCCTTATAATAATAATAATAATAATAATAATAATAATAATAATAATAATAATAATAATAATAATAGGATGGTTGCAAAATTTGAGCTAATTTTAAATTGAGTCACCAATGATGATGATGATGGTGATACCGCCATTTTGGACTGTATGGTCCAGAATTAAAAGAAAATCGTGAAAACTTACTTAATTCCAATTTCCCTTTCATTTCTGAGACACTGAAATTCCTCAAACTACGCGTTTCCCGTACGAACACAAAGGACCGACTGGTCGCTGTATACTGGCATCGCAAGAACTAAGGTCGTCGGCGTCGGAAGCAATTTAAGATTCCACTGAATAAAAACAGAAACTGCTGGGAAACTTTATTCAAGATTCAAGAAATATTTATTAAAGCATTTCATTCAAGTCACGTGTATAGATTCTATGAGGTATTTATAGAATAAAATACTTCTACGCGCTAGACTTGATATAAATTCTATGAGGTATTTATAGAATAAAATACTTCTACGCGCCAGACTTGAAACACTTTAAATTAAAACTGGGATCAAAACACAGTAAGAATGGATGAATAGACCTTACATTCATCCTACTACATAAAAAGTGGTGCTATTGATAAAAATGAATGGACAAAATCTACATCAAATAAACTGCAAAAACTGGGAACTGAATTGAATTGAATATAGAATTTACAAAAACTGACCTAGAGGTCATTCAGATAAATTGACAGTAAAGGGTTTGAAAGGATGTAACAGGAGGAAAATAAAAGTTGCACTGGATCAGATCAATTGTTGGATGGATGGGTGGAAAGTAAGATGGAAGGAAGAGAGTGTGAAAGGACTGGGACTGGTAAAAGGAACGAAAGGGGGTTCAGGTAGGGGCCTAAAGAAGGCACGCTGCAAAGAACTGTGACCTTGCACTGTTGAGGTGCACTGAGTGGCTAACCCATCTACAGGGATGTGAAAATTGTTAAAAACGGATGAATGAGTTTTAAGATCGTTAAACTGCATATAAAATCTGGCAAAAAGATATTAAGTCTGAATAAAACAATAAAACTATATAAAAGGGATAAAACTGATGAAAATGACAATGAGTGGGTGAAGTTTACATTAAATAAATCGTATGCAAAGTTGGTAAAGCGTAAAAAAAATGGATGAATGACTCTTATGACCATTAAACTGCATATCAAAACTGACAAAAAATGATAGACAGTTAGATATATGGATAGAAAGATAGACAGATAAATGGATAGATAGATAGTTAGATAGATGAATAGATAGATAGATAGATAGATAGATAGATAGATAGATGGAAAGATAGATAGATAGATAGATAGATAGATGGATGGATGATAGACAGATACATAGGATAGATAAATAGATGGATGGATGGACAGATAGATAGATAGACAGATAGATAGATGGATGGACGGACGATAGATAGATACATAAAAGGATAGATGAATAGATGGATGGATGGTATTCACGCCCAAAGCCCTAACACTGGGACTGTCTTTATCAAAACTGACAAAAAATGACAGATCGATAAATACATAGATATATGGATGGAAAGATAGACAGATAGGTGGATGGACGACAGATAGATAAAATAGATGGATCAGATGAATAGATGGATGGATGGCGTTCAAGCCCAGAGCTCAAACACTGGGACTGGGAAGGACAAGGTCACTCAGCTATGAACGCCGGGGTTCCCAAGAGGACTGTGACCTTCCTGTTGAAGAGAGTGGCTGACTTCAACTGCTGTATCTCCTCCAACGAAGGCATTTTTACCCTGCTCAGTTCTCTTCGTATAAAATTACATCCATATTTATATGAGGCAGGTTTCTGTCTTTATTGATGTCAGTTGTCTTCGAGCAAGATAAAACTATCAACAGAAAGAAAGAATGAATTTCCTTACATGTCCACTTTTCTCCGAATAAACTTATAAGCAAAAAATGGGAATAATATGTTTCACGTTAAAAGAAAAGAAGAAGAAGATACATGGTCATCATTAAAAATTGTCATTATCATCGATAAAAAATATATCTCGTTCAACATAGGTGAGTATAAAATATGAACTATTTTATATCATGATGGGTAGTTTGAAACAATTTTATATTACTTATGCGGACAATTTTTTTTTCTCATTTTCCGTAAAAAACGAAACCCTTTTTCAGTATTTTATGAAAAAGTGGGAACCACTGTTTAACTGTTATCCGTAAACAATTCGAACCATTTTTTTTCTATATTTTCCGTAAAAAATGTAAAGCATTTTCCTATATTTTCCGTAAAAAATGTGAAGCATTTTTCTATACCATCCGTTAAAAAACGTGAACCATTTTATATTTTCCGTTAAAAATTTGAAAATATTTTCTACCATTTCACAAGTTAAAAACACCACGCCGAAAACAAGCACAAAATAGGCCCGGCATCAGAAAACGCCCTCTCCACGACGGTTCCCAAGAAAATGTTAGCCAGGGGATAAAAATGATTCTCTGGATCAGAAGTAGCATAAAAGCAAACCAAACCTGTTCAGTACAAAATACATGTATACCCTCATAAGCAATAAGAAATGGACAAGTAATACCACTCAAGTCCTAGCGTTGATGCAGTTCCAACCTCGGGCAGCAATTACTACAGTGAGACCTGTCTGCAAGGGCTACCTGCTGCAGCCCAGCAACTGCGTTCAGAGGGGGAGCAAAAAAAACCCCTTGAGGAACCCACCTGAATCTCGACAGGACGGAAAATGGTCCAGGCCATCCACTACACGGGTTAAATGTAATGCATATTACAGTTTTATCTGTAAGTTTAAATGACGTACAACAGTAATAGCGTCGACACTGTATGGCCAGTATACATGCAACACGAGAGAGAGAGAGAGAGAGAGAGAGAGAGAGAGAGAGAGAGAGAGAGAGAGCATCAACACTGTATGGCCAGTATACAAACAACAAACGTGAGAGAGAGAGAGAGAGAGAGAGAGAGAGAGAGAGAGAGAGAGAGAGAGAGAGAGAGAGAGAGAGAGAGAGAGAGAGAGACTGGGTAGGAGAAGGAGTAAATAAAATGACCTGTATTTAAAAATGAAAGACCAATCCGGCTAAAGTGCTCCATATATCATAACTTTCCAAGACTTTCAAAATCTACTCAGGAGTTATTCGTCTCATATTATACATTTTATACAAATATATATTAACTTCCTAATGTAAAACCTCCTCCTAAACAATTTTACCCATAAAACCCGTCCATATTATCAGCACCAAAGTCCGTATTTTCTTCGATTCTTTGCATTAAAAAAAGGGGGTATTAACATGGCTGTGCAACCCTTTCCTCGTCAAAAGGGGAAGCAAAAAAAATACGAGAATTTGCTGATTCAGTTATTTTCAGCTCCCATTCACTGTATCCACAACCGGCGAGGAATCCTTTAATTTGTGCCGTTCTATCAGAGTTCAGTGTGTTTCAAATGCAAGAAAGGTTCGTCAACACTGAGAGGAAAAAATTCAAAAAACATTTTTCCAGACTGCTAAGACTGGTGAGGTCAGCCTCTCGTGTCGCAGCTGCCAATATTCACGAAATGACGCAGGTATGCAATATATATATATGTGTATATATATATGTATGTATATATATATATATATATATATATATATATATATATATATATATATATATATATGTATATGTGAGTGTATATATATATATATATATATATATATATATATATATATATATAATATATATATATATATATATATATACTGTATATATTTAAACAATTACGTGAGGTTACAAACGCATCTCTCTTTACTTCTTGCATGAAAACCTTGAGGCAAACCTCTCTTCACCACCTCGCACACACGTACATAGGCACGAACAAACCACTCCGTTAATACAAAGGTCCAAAACTCTGGCGTACATTGAACAGAATTTTGACTAAAAGGCCGAGCGCTGGGACCTACGAGGTCACTTAGCGCTGAAAGGGAAACTGACAGTAAAAAGGTTTGAAAGGTGTAACAGGAGAAAAACCTCGCAGCTGTACCGTGAATCAACTGTGTGGTGAGGGTGGAAGAGAGACTATGAACGGAGGTACAGTAACAGGAATGAAAGGGGTTGTAGCTAGGGGCCGAAGGCACGCTATAAAGAGCCTTAAGTAATACCTACGGGGCAACGTATGAGGTGCACTGGCGGCACTTCCCCTGTAGCCTACGGGGGCGTACACTGAAGGCGATTGACTAAAAGCTAATTCTCCCAAAGGGACGAAGACCTTTCCAATACAGAACCGAGAAGCAGAGGGTGCAGGGCCTCCGGCTAAAGAGTAAACAGAAGGAGCAAACAGAAGCTCCCGCGTCCTGTGCAACAAATTCGGCATTCACTCGACGCGTCCGCTAATTGCCATGGGGTCAGGTTACTCAGGTAGAGGCCTCGACGCAGGTACACTGGAAGTAAACTTCTCCTTCGTCCTCCCTTGAGTCGAGTACGTGAGCATCATCTGACGTAAAAGTCTCATGAACTTATTTTACAAAGAGTTTCGCTGGTCAGGTTGTGTCTGGAAGAGAGAGAGAGAGAGAGAGAGAGAGAGAGAGAGAGAGAGAGAGAGAGAGAGAGAGAGAGAGAGAGAGAATCAGATGTAAAAGGCTGAACTTATTTCACAAGGAGTTTCGCTGGTCAGGTTGTGTCTGGAAGCGGGTATTTGAGACAGCAGGCTGGCATTTTCATAGCTCTGAGAGAGAGAGAGAGAGAGAGAGAGAGAGAGAGAGAGAGAGAGAGAGAGAGAGAGAGAGAGAGAGAGAGAGAGAGAGCATCAGACGTAAAAGGCTGATGAACTTATTTAACAAGGGGTGTCGCTGGTCACGTTGTGTCTGGAAGCGGCTATTTGAAATAGGCTAGCATTTTCATAATATGAGAGAGAGAGAGAGAGAGAGAGAGAGAGAGAGAGAGAGAGAGAGAGAGAGAGAGAGAGAGAGAGAGAGAGAGAGAGAGAGAGAGATCATCTGTACAAGGGTGAGCTTATTTAACAAGGAGTTTCGCTGGTCACGTTGTGTCTGGACTCAGCTGTGTGAAACAGGCTGGCATTTTCATAACACTGAGAGAGAGAGAGAGAGAGAGAGAGAGAGAGAGAGAGAGAGAGAGAGAGAGAGAGAGAGAGAGAGCATCAGCAGCAAAAGGAAGAACTTATTTCACAAGGAGTTACGCTAGTGGTCATGTTATGTCTGGAAGTAGCTATGTGAAACAACAGGCTGGCATTTTTATAGAGAGAGAGAGAGAGAGAGAGAGAGAGAGAGTCTTCAGGCATTAAACCAACATACTTCAAATTCTAAAATATTTTTGTCAAATAATTAATCATTTAACTGTATCTGGTCCGACGAGATTACACTACCACTCGACATTACATAAAATGCAATAGCACTAATTGCTGTCATTACGGCATATGAGTTTCTAACACAACCCTTTGAAGTTAAACATTACCATAAACAATTTGTCGGAATAACAAAATGCAAGTGAGGGGTCGGTAACAATAACAGGATTTTCGAGGCGTCCAAGAGCAAAGGGGTAAAACTGAAAGAGGGTTATATATCACCACACTCTAAATGGGTGTATTCTTCGTCGGATTTTTAGTTTTCTGTAAAAGAAAACTATTGGGGTGGCTTTGTCTGTCCGTCCGCACTTTATTGTCCGCAATTTTTTTTTTCTCCGCCCACAGATCCCAAAAGCTACTGAGGTTAGAGGGCTGCAAATTGGTATGTTGGTCATCCACCCTCCAATCATCAAACATACCAAAGTGTAACCCCTTAGCCTCAATAGTTTTTTTTTATTTAAGGATATTAAAGTTAGCAATAATCGTGCTTCTGGGAACGATATAAGCCAGGCCACCACCGGGCCGTCGTTAAAGTTTCATGGGCCGTGCCTCATAGCATTATACCGGGACCACTGAAAGATAGCTCGATTTTCGGTGGCCTTGATTATACGCTGTACACAAAACTCGATTGCGCCAAAGAAACTTGGCATGTTTTTCCTTTTTAATAATACCTTCTGACCTGGTTATATGCAATAACAATAACAACAAAACGCTAAGACAAAGAAAGAAAGAGAGACTTGTAGTAGACAATCACTTGGCCCAAAAATAGAATACAATGTTAGACAAAGGCAATTCTTACTAAACATTGAATAGGCTACAAAATGATAAACAACATTTACAATGAACCGTAAAACGTGAGGATAAGAGATTTCTCACGAAAACAGCTTAAAAAAAATAAAAGAAAAATAATCTCTTCAAAGATGCTCCCAGCGCGTGACTCGTCCTTTCAACGAAAGGGCTCAATGGAATTAGTCGAGTTTACACATCAGCATCATCAGTCACATGCCCTCAGGAATCATCATCAGTCACATGCCCTCAGGAATCATCATCAGTCACATTGTCCTCAGGAATCATCATCAGTCACATGCCCTCAGGAATCATCATCAGTCACATGCCCTCAGGAATCATCATCAGTCACATTGCCCTTAGGAATCATCATCAGTCACATGCCCTCAGGAATCATCACCAGTCACATGCCCTCAGGAATCATCACCAGTCACATGCCCTCAGGAATCATCACCAGTCACATGCCCTCAGGAGTCATCATCAGTCACATGCCCTCAGGAATCATCACCAGTCACATGCCCTCAGAGTCATCATCAGCCACAAGCCCTCAGGAATCACCAGCCATCAGTCATCATCAGTCACATGCCCTCAGGAATCATCATCAGCCACATGTCCTCAGGAATCATCATCAGCCACATGCCCTCAGGAATCATCATCAGTCACAAGCCCTCAGGAATCATCATCAGTCACAAGCCCTCAGGAATCATCATCAGTCACATGCCCTCAGGAGTCATCATCAGACACAGGCCCTCAGGAATCATCATCAGTCACATGCCCTCAGGAATCATCATCAGTCACATGCCCTCAGGAGTCATCATCAGACACAAGCCCTCAGGAATCATCATCAGTCACATGCCCTCAGGAGTCATCATCAGACACAGGCCCTCAGGAATCATCATCAGTCACATGCCCTCAGGAATCGGGCAGACGACTCGATGGAGTGGAAACGTCACATACGGAACTTCAGTCAATTAGTCACAATTTACTGAACTTCAGTTAATTAATAAATTTCACAAAAGTTCAGTTAAATTATGGAATTTACAGTACTTCAGTTAAAGCAATTCACAGAGCTTCAGTTAATGAATGCAATTTACTGAACTTCACTTAATGAATGCAATTTACTGAACTTCACTTAATGAAATGCAATTTACTGAACTTCAGTTAATTAACAAAATTCACAAAAGTTCAGTTAAACTATGCAATTTACAGAACATCAGTTGATACAATGCACAGAACTTCAGTTAATTGATACAATTCACAGAACTTCAGTTAATACAATTCACAGAACTTCAGTTAATTCATGCAGAATATCTCTCTCACAAGTAGCCCTACTTTATCCCTTGGTGGTTTATCAATTGCATTAGATATTAGAAGGTTACTGACGCTCAAGAAAACAAACACAGGTGCTGAGTGAGATCATCAGGTGTCGTGTAAAAGAACTGCGGGTTGAAAGAAATAGGGCCAGTGTTTATTCAGCATTAACGAGTCAATTCAAACCCACATACTACATTACATACTGCAAATATCCACTGCACCATTCGTGGAAAACTACTGCTTCTTGTTCAATCAATGTTTACAATGTCAAGTTTTTGTTCTTCAGTAATTTAGCCTCAAAAAGATAGATCCGTTTTTATAGAGAGAGAGAGAGAGAGAGAGAGAGAGAGAGAGAGAGAGAGAGAGAGAGAGAGAGAGAGAGAGAGAGAGAGCTAAACAAAACTTTTAGGTAACATTACGATTAAACTGTAGAATGACGAGAGAGAGAGAGAGAGCTAAACAAATCTCTAGGTAACATTACGATTAAACTGTTGAATGACGAGGAACGTCAAACTTTGAATACATATAAATTTAACTTTTAAAAAATTCTATACAACGACAACACAGCACCATGAACATCATTCTAAATTATTTAAATTATTTTTTAATGAGGGCAAGAATGACTTTAGTGCTTGAGCTCTTTCCGGCACCTGCGCCACATTTTTCTGCATTATGCCTGATGGTGATCAAATATGCATGACTCTGAAATCTCCTCTGATTTGGGGCTACATTCATGAGCAATTTTTTACAGCTCACCTGGGCTGAAAGCGGGTGACATTTTCTGATAAAGTTTGTCATTTGTATATATGTTTTTTGGGGTAATCTTTTCAAATGTTTGACTGGGGGGTAATCTTTTTAAATTTTTGACTGGGGAGTAATCTTTTTAAATTTTTTACAGTGGGGATAATCTTTTCAATTTTTTTTACTGTGGGGTAATACTTTCAAATTTTTTACTGGGGGTAATCTTTTTAAATTTTTGACTGTGGGGGTAGTCTTTTGAAATGTTTGACTGTGAGGGTAATCTTTGCACATTTTTTACTGTGGGGTAATCTTTCAAATTTTTGACTGTGGGGGTAATCTTTTTAAATTTTTGAATGTGGGGTAATCTTTTCAAATTTTTTACTGTGGGGATAATCTTTTTAAATTTTTGACTGTGGGAGTAATCTTTTCAAATTTTTTACTTCCCCAAAACCGCAGGATAAACTCCAACCAATCTTAGCAAAAGCACCTTTGAGTAAACTGGACTGGGTTTGTTCCGGGAGGGGATAACGGCCCCTTCCAATTGGAGAATATTAATAAATAGTGAAAATAATGTTCAGCCATGCCCACCCCAGGATGGGGGTACAACAGAAGACGAAAGTTTGACAAATGAATAAGCATCTTTGGGTAAACTGGACTGAGTTCGTTGGGGGGGGGTGGAATAACGGCCCCTTCCAATTGTAGAATATTAATAAATAGTGAAAATAATGTTCAACCATGCCCACCCCAGGATGGGGGTACAAAAGAAGACGAAAGTCTGACAAATGAATAAGCATCTTTGGGTAAACTGGACTGGGTTTTTTTAGAGGGGGGGGGAGGATAACGCCCCCTTCCCATTGGAGACTATTAATAAAATGGTGAAAATAATGTTCAACCCATGCCCACCCCCACCCAAAAAGGCCCAGGATGGGGTGCAACAGAAGACGAAAGTTTGAAAAATGAGCAGTAAAAATCCTTGAAAACTCTTCTCAAGGACAACAACTGGGCTACAGTTTTTAAAATGAACAAAATCATCCTCGTGTTGTGCATATTCAAGCTGGGTCAAATCATGGTCCTGGCAGCCTGGGGAAGGCCACAATAGGAGTCCATACTTATGTACAGAGATATATAGGACAAATTTTAACCATATACCTGAAAGTGCAGCAAGATCAGGTAAGTGGTGTGGCCCTGCGGGTTCTTGTTGACCTAGCTCATTGAGAGAGAGAGAGAGAGAGAGAGAGAGAGAGAGAGAGAGAGAGAGAGAGAGAGAGAGAGAGAACCTTATTTTCATGATATGGAGGTGGAAGTGAGAGAGAGAGAGAGAGAGAGAGAGAGAGAGAGAGAGAGAGAGAGAGAGAGAGAGAGAGAGAGAACCTTATCATGATATGGAGGTGGAAATGTTGAAAGAGAGAGAGAGAGAGAGAGAGAGAGAGAGAGAGAGAGAGAGAGAGAGAGAGAGAGAGAGAGAGAGAGAGAGAACCTTATCATGATATGGAGGTGGAAATGTTGAGAGAGAGAGAGAGAGAGAGAGAGAGAGAGAGAGAGAGAGAGAGAGAGAGAGAGAGAGAGAGAGAGAGAGAGGCACTAAAGGTGATACTGAAAGTTCCCAGCTGAACTGAAGTTACGGAAGATAGCGAAAAACAAGACACATCCCCAAAGATAGGCTTAATTATAATTACTAGTGTTGGCATCAAAAGGAAAACTCCACTCAGTAATTCTGACCAAAAGACGAAGAAGAAGAAGAAGAAGATTCCAGGATGCTGTCGACACCCAGACACGTCAATATTCCAACAGCAGCAAAACTCAAGACCAGATGGATGTTGTAAAAACACCAACATACAACTCTGAAGACAAGTTATACGAAGCCATATGACTTGAGGGATGCTGTCAAATCACCAACATCTCCGTAGATAAGTTGCAGGAAGCCATACGAACACTCCACAACATTCTGGAACTACTAAACAAAAGGGTTGTGAAAATGCTATACCTCGGAGTCAAAGGTAATATTGTGTGTTGTGATATCTTCAGTTTAATTAAGTACAGTGTTACCCCTGCATACCGACAATTACTAATTAATTCAATTCTCTTCCTCTCCTCTGTGCTTGCTTTCTGCATTTCCCTTTACCTTCTGTTACTTCATTCTAATGAACAACATATTCTTTGGAAACTTGCATTTCAAGTCAATGGCCCCTGTGGTGGGCTTGTTCCAAATGAATAGGGGTTCATGTTCATAATAATAATAATAATAATAATAATAATAATAATAATAACAGCTTTCTATGGAGTGAAATATTGTTATCGGTTAATAATTATTTTATAATAATAATTATTAAAATTACAATCAACATCACCACATCCTATCCTGGCCCGAGCTCAGATGGGAGGACGGCTAGCAAAAATTTGTTACGATCCTGCACGATCTAGTGCGAGCGGCAATGGGGGCAATGAAACCCGAGAGCAGGGAGCAAATAATAATAATAATAATAATAATAATAATAATAATAATAATAATGAGAAAAATATCAGGTACATACGTACTGTACAAAATGACCCAAGGCATGTCAAAATTTTGACTGCATGCACCAAGGTTCAATACGTAATTCTTGCGAAAGGCAGGTTGCGTGCACTCTCAAGCAGTCACACTGCCGATTGCATGCTCGCAAGCGCACTTACATGACCATTCCCTCGTCAATGATCATAAGCGAAGCACATCCACAATGTTCTCGCATGCCGAAACTATATGTGCCCTGTCCCTGCGACGTGCGTGTTTGTCTTTGCGCAAGTATCCGCAATATCTCTATGGATTTTAGATGTATATGTACATGTATGTATATGTATATGCATATGTATATATGTATATGTATATGTTTATGTATGTATATATGTGTACGTATGTATATATGTGTATGTATGTATATATGTTTATGTATGTATATGTGTATGTATGTATGTATGTTTATGTTTGTATATATGTATATGAATATTTATATGTATATATACACATATACACATACATATAAATATATAAATAAAGATAAAATCCACCAAGTCTGCTAAGTAAAGGACCTAGCGTCGAAAGGCCTCGCAGCACTCCAGTGTTTCCGTTTCCTTCGTGGATTTTATCTTTATTTATATATTCATCACGTTCCATATTTTCGTGATTCAGTTATACATATAAATATATGTGTGCGCGTGGTCATACGCTTGTGTACATACACACACAAGTACCTTGAGTTTACACCAACATAAAAATATACTCTGTAGGGAAATATTACTCGCCATATCTACAATCATTGTCTCAGCCTTAAATATTAATATCTTATATGAAAAAAATTACATATCTACAATCATTGTCTCAGCCTTAAACACTAACATCTTATATGAAATAAAACCAAATGCCACGGCAGTTATGCAAATCCTGAGGCACGATGCTATTTACATAACCAATGACTGACTGACAAAAGCAAATACGGAAGGGACTTCTTATGCATTCTCAAAGCCTAATTTATTTATCTAATGCCATCAACTGGCATCACAAAGAACGTTGGTCTTGAGGGCAATTTTTAAAATCTATTACCTAAATCAATAGGAAGGAAATTCTGCACCAGTTTTTAGCACCACGGACCAAATTGAATAGAAATATAATTGGCGCATGGCCAATAATTCAAAAGAATTAAAATCCGCTTAAGCTCATAAAGCCTGAATTACCCGTGAGTCATAAAGCAATGGAGATTTGGGCCAAAGGTCAAGCGCTCGGACCTACGAGGTCATTCAGCGCTGAAACGGAAACTGACAGTAAGAAGGTTGAAAGGTGTAACAGGAGGAAAACCTCGCAGTTGCACTTTGAAGCAATTGTTAGAGAGGGTGGAAAGTCAGATGGAAGAAGGAGAATATGAACGGCGGTACAGTAAAATTCGGTGGCTTTAGTTACAGCAAATACACGCCTACAGAGACAACCTGGAGTCAAGTAACGTTATATCAGCAGCTGATTTATAAACACCACTGTCTGCCTCTTCATCCAAAACAGCTAGGTAACTCCCATCCCATCAGGACAAGACAGAATGTTGCCAAAGCAGAAACACGAGCTGGAAAACAGTGAAATTCGACAAAAAATTACTTTCATCTTATTCACAACTGTTAAAGTGAAATCCTTTCCACGATCCGTCGATAGCCGGAATGAAGCTTCAAGATCAGTCGACAGCTGGAATGAAGCTTCAAGATCCGTCAACAGCCAGAATGAAGCTTTAAGATCCGTTGACAGCCGGAATGAAGCTTCAAGATCTGTCGACAGCTGGAATGAAGCTTCAAGATCCATCGACAGCCGGAATGAAGCTTCAAGATCCGTCGACAGCCTGAATGAAGCTTCAAGATCCGTTGACATGAAGCTTTAAGATCTGTCGACTGCCGAAATGAAGCTTTAAGATCCGTCGACAGGCAGAATGAAGCTTCAAGATCTTGAATGAAGCTTTAAGATCCGTCGACAGCCAGAATGAAGCTTTAAGATCCGTCGACAGCCGGAATGAAGGTTTAAGACCCGTCGACAGCCAGAATGAAGCTTCAAGATCCGTCAACAGCCGGAATGAAGCTTCAAGATCCGTCAACAGCCGGAATGAAGCTTCAAGATCCGTCGATAGCCAGAATGAAGCTTCAAGATCCGCCGACAGCCAGAATGAAGCTTCAAAATCAGTCGACAGCCGGAATGAAGCTTTAAGATCCATCGATAGCCGGAATGAAGCTTCAAGATCCGCCGACAGCCGGAATGAAGCTTTAAAATCTGATAGCCGGAATCGACAGCCGGAATGAAGCTTTAAGATCCGTCGAAGCTTTAAGATCCGTTGATAGCTGGAATGAAGCTTTAAGATCCGCCGAATGAAGCTTTAAGATCCAGCCGGAATGAAGCTTCAAAATCAGTCGACAGCCAGAATGAAGCTTCAAGATCCGCCGACAAGATCCGGAATGAATGAAGCTTTAAGATCCGATAGCGACAAGATCCGGAATGAAGCTTCAAGATCCGTCGATAGCCGGAATGAAGCTTCAAGATCCGTCGATAGCCGGAATGAAGCTTTCAGATCCGTCGATAGCCGGAATGAAGCTTTAAGATATGGTAGAATTAAAATTAAACTTCACAACATAAAAGTCCTGATAAAAGACAATTGCAAAGATAAGTTATGTCTTAAAATTAAACCTTGCAATATAAAATTCACGAAAAAAAGTCAACTGCAAGATAAAAAAAAAAGTATATCTTAGTTTAACCAGACCACTGAGCTGATTAACAGCTCTCCTAGGGCTGGCCCGAAGGATTAGACTTATTTGACGTGGCTAAGAACCAACTGGTTACCTAGCAACGGGACCTACAGCTTATTGTGGAATCCAAACCACATCATGCGAGAAATGAATTTCTATCACCAGAAATAAATTCATCTAATTCTTCACTGGCCGGTCGGAGAGTCGAACGCTGGATACTCAGTCATGGAGAAATAAGGTATGCATTAAAATTAAACCTTGCAATATAAAAATTCAAGAAAAAAGTCAACTGCAAGATACTTAGTCATGGAGAAATAAGGCATGTCTTAACACTAAACCTTAAAATATAAAAGTCAAGAGCCAAAGTCAACTGGATGTTACTTAGTCATGGAGAAAGCAGCTGCAAGACACTCGTGCCTTGGCCACTTCCGACTGACATTGCAAAAATCACTACACACTTCGCACCGAATCAATACAGGTGATTTATGCGACGCAAAACACTGTCGGATACTTCACCGACGTCTCGTCCGGTTACGTGGCGACCAAAAAAAAAAATAATAAAAAGAATAAAAATTAAGACGCGTGCTGTCATTGCAAAATATACACTTTAAAAGTATCTGCTACAGATCGGTAATTACCTCTGAAGAGTATTAGCAGTATTACCAGGTCTGAATTGTGTACCATCTAATTATGGCACCAAAATTTAAATCGATACAGTAATACAGTAATTATATATATATATATATATATATATATATATATATATATATATATATATATATATATATATATCTTCGTGCAACCTTACTCCCTCTTTCCTATGGGGTCGGCCGCTCAAGTCTTCATTCTCCACAGAACTCTGTCTCGCGTTTTGGGAAATGTCACTCCATTAATTCTCTACCTTATCTCTATTTCTCCTTCTACCCTCCACGGCATACAGAGAGAGAGAGAGAGAGAGAGAGAGAGAGAGAGAGAGAGAGAGAGAGAGAGAGAGAGAGAGAGAGAGAGAGAGAGAGGGTGTCACATCCCTCCTATTTGCAGGGAGACATCTATCACGAACATTGACCTTTCCACGACGGCGAGAAAATTTGAACCCCAATTTGCGAATGAATAATCGTACATCCTGTGGACATATCTAATGAATAAATGTACATCCTGTGTACATATCTATTATGGAGGCGTTTGACTATCTGCACGTGAAAGGTACAAAATAAATGAATTGTGTAAATAACCAAGAATTAAAAGGAGAAGACGAAATTGATACTTCCCATTTCTAGGTAGAGAAGAGATTAGGAAATACATACAAACACTGTTTAAGTGCAAGTTAAATTACAAAATAAATGACTAACGTAAATATCTAAATATCCAAGAATTAAAGGAAAAGACCACTTTGATACTTCAAATCCAATTACACGAAAACACTAAACATTTTTGGGTAGATAAGAAAAGACAAAAGAAATATAAAAATACCATTTAATAAATAAACTTCACTGTCCTCAAATTTTAAGCATCAGTTAAAGGTACAAAATAAATGACTAATGTAAGCATCCAAGAATTAAAATAAAAAAAACAAACCTGATAGTTCAAATAACACGAAAGCATTACGCATTTTTAGGTAGAGACGAGAATAAAGAAGAAATACAAAACACTTTTAAATAAATGAACCTCACTTGACACGAAAACATTAAATACATATTTTTAGGTAGAGACGAGAATAACAAAAAGAAATACAAAACACTTTTAAATAAATAAACCTCATTTGACACGAAAGCATTACACAACATTTTTAGGCAGAGAAGAAAATAGAAAGGAAATACAAAACACTTTTAAATAAATAAAACTCACTTGACACGAAAGCATTACATAACATTTTTAGGTAGAGACGAGAATAACAAAAGAAATAAAAAACACATTTAAATAAATAAACCTCACTCGACACGAAAGCATTACATAACACTTTTAGGCAGAGAAGAAAATAGAAAAGAAATACAGAACACTTCTGAATAAATAAACCTGACTGTCCTCGAATTTTTGCTGCATAGCCCAATTACCAATCCAGACGAGCTGCCCGCCTGACGGCTCCTTTAAAAGAACGATTCCCTCGCCTGATTTGCTTCATTTTGGGAACCCCGAATATGCACTCCAATGCATGCAATGGGGCGTGTAAACGTTCCCTGAAACATTGACATCTTTTTTTTTTCTTTATTATCTAACTGTTCTTTATCATTTTCCTGGCATGCTGTCATTGGACATAACTGCATTTATATTTATACAGTTCACACTATTGTATTGGTAGGTATATATACATTAAAACATTACTCGTATACATAAATACATATATCAAACGACTACAGTCAATACCAGAGAGAGAGAGAGAGAGAGAGAGAGAGAGAGAGAGAGAGATTCTTTATTGATGGGCATATACATTAAAAACATTACCTTACTAGTATGCATAAACATATAAATCACAAGATTAAACGCAACAGAGAGAGAGAGAGAGAGAGAGAGAGAGAGAGAGAGAGAGAGAGAGAGAGAGAGAGAGAGAGAGAGAGAGAGAGAGAGAGAGAGAGAGAGAGAGAGAGATCCTTTACACATACCTACAATTACATTCATACAATTCGCTTTACTTGATTGATGGGCATATACATTAAAAACATAATTTTACTCGTATACATAAATAAATCACAAGATTAAACGCAACACAGAGAGAGAGAGAGAGAGAGAGAGAGAGAGAGAGAGAGAGAGAGAGAGAGAGAGAGAGAGAGAGAGAGAGATTTCGTGGAAAGAAACGGTTCTTTCCGAGAAGTCCCTCATTAAAGTTAACATTTTACTAGTTCGTAAAGAGTATCTGACGAAAAAAGAAAAAAAAAACAAGAATGAAAGAACGAAACAAGGCAAAAACGAACAAGTACCTACTGTCATCTGTCAGATACAGTGTCAGAGCTTTGTGAACACCAAAAGGACAGTGTCACTATAACCAACACGAAGCGGCAAGAGAATCTTTATAAAATCTTGCTTGGTATATTTTCTGCCCAACGACCAAAAGCGTTTACATAATAAAGAATTATTCAAATGGCTGACCGAACGATTCGTTTGATCCCGAAAAATGACAGCCAAGCAAACTGAACGAACGAAAAGATACTGAACACAACGAAAGCAAACGAAAAATGACGCTGAACTGACATTTTCGTGAACTTCAATAAAAAAAAAATTAATAGACAATGGCGTCCAAAATGAAGATGGGGCATTTGAAGAGCGCTCCTCTCTCTCTCTCTCTCTCTCTCTCTCTCTCTCTCTCTCTCTCTCTCTCTCTCTCTCTGACATTTTCGAAGACGTACGGGGGAAGTCTAGTGACGTAAACACAAAGAAGGTAATTTGAATTTCAAAAGAATGATTAATAGTCTAAATGCCAACTCTCCCAAATCTCTCTCTCTCTCTCTCTCTCTCTCTCTCTCTCTCTCTCTCTCTCTCTCTAACATTTTCGAAGACGTACGGGAGTAGTCTAGTGACGTCAAGACATCGGAGGTAATTTGAATTTCAAGAAAATGATTAATAGTCTAAATGCCAACTCTCTCTCTCTCTCTCTCTCTCTCTGTCTCAGCCAGACTGACTGCAGTCTATATACTTCAAGATGTGATCGATGTTCTTTCGAAGAGGGGAAGGGGCATTTACGTTTCCACGGCAGATTCGCCTGATGTTTCTGAGAACAGGAGACGGAAGTTTCTAGACTTATGTTTCGACGCCGTCAAGAATATACGTTTAAGACGTAATAACAAGAAGGATTTCCAGCTAAATGTCATCGTGACGTTTCTTCAAATCGCAATGGGAATAAGTACTTAAAGAACATATCGTAGCCATAATGTTTATTTATGACGTTTTGCCATAACTGCTTGTCCCAGTTTCATATATCTGTTAAGAGAAACGCACTAGTTGCCGAGATGGAAATTTAAAACTGAAGAATATATATATATATATATATATATATATATATATATATATATATATATATATATATATATATATATATATATATATTATATAAAAACCCATTACAAAACACTATATGGCAAAATATCCAATGTTTACAAATGCTCAAACCATAACTGGAAAAAGTTTCCTTTACAAGAATATTTCCATATGAGAAACTATTTACCGTGAATTGTTTCTGGTATCCCGAATATATTCCTGCAAGCCGTGCATTTTGAAATATATTCTCAGCATTTCTCAAACGTTCGAATTCTCATTTTACGAAGCTTTCACAATGTATTCATGTATACCCCTTAATTGTAAATTTCCATCTTTGTATACTGCGAGTTGCTCTTACCTCAGTTTTAAATTATTACACACAAATGTGCCGAAACATTACACATAAAATACCGTGTTAAAAGTGTTTCAATACTTATCCCCTGCTCAGAGTTCAAAGAGAAACCTGTGTCCTCTGGTCTGTCATCAGATAACGTCACATCTTTTGGCAATACGAGTAACTTCTCGAAATACAAGAAACATTAAAAGAGCAAAAATAAACGGATCAATGTAAATAAAATAAAGAACGAGATAAGATACAGAATCGAAGTCTACTGGTGAGAGGGAGTGGCGTCCGGCGGTCTGAATGCGGTAAGTCAATATTACCCAGACTACCTTTGTTAAATATTACAGTTTAAATAAATCAATTAATGTAAAATCATATTAATAAATAAATAAATAAATAAATAAATAAATAAATAGATAAATAGATAAATAAATAAATAAATAGATGAATAAATAAATAAAACATTTACAGAACAATTTTACACGTAAACGGAGTAAGGCTGGACCACCTACCAATCAACACGCCTACAAGCCTAAGCCCCACCCCTTACAGACCCCGAACAATATTAATTAAAGGCATTTAATTGCTTAAACTACAAAGGAACAGCAGCGCCAGAAACACACCTGCGTCAAAAACATTCACAACTGAGCGAAACTCGACATTAAACCCCGTTTCCAAATAACGTTGGAACGCGAACAGGAAGTGAAACGATACGATTTTACGTTCCGCAAGTGATGTTCCCCTTATGGCCTGATCTGTCTGCTTAAGCCTTTGCCAGATTATGAAGGTTTTGCAATATGTTAAGAGTGAATCTTCACGGCAATCTGACCCCAAGGCGGGCTTGGTAACTTGGCAACAAGCGAATCTACTTTGGGAGATATAGGAATGTAGCTATGATCAAGATTTTGCAATGCAACAAGCAAGTCGCCTTTGGGAGATATAGGAATGTAGCTACGATCAAGATTTTGTAATGAGTTAAGCGTGAATTTTGACGAAAATCTGAACCAAGGCTGGCTTGGTGACTTGGCAACAAGTGAATGTGACGAATCACCTTTGGGAGATATAGGAATGTAGCTATGATCAAGATTTTGCAATAAGTTGAGCGTGAAATTTGACGAAAATCGGTCCCAAGGCGGGCGGCTTGGTGCCTTGGCAACAAGCAAATCGCCCTTGGGAGATATAGGAATGTAGCTATGATCAAGATCTTGCAATATGTTAAGCGTGAATTTGCACGCAAATCTGACCCAAGGCGGGCTTGGTGATTTGGCAACACCTCTGGGAGATATAGGAATGTAGCTATGATCAAGATCTTGCAATATGTTGAGCGTGAATTTGCACGGAAATCTGACCCAAGGCAACAAGCAAATCGCCTTTGGGAGATATAGGAATGTAAAACTGGGAGAGTGAGGAACCTTTTAGGAAAAGACTGCTCAGCCTTGACGGAGGCTGACGACCTCCAAACGCCTTCGTTTTTCTGGTTTGTTTACGCGAGCGTGAGGAAGGTGTCACTTAGATACCGAATACTTGATTATAATCCCACCTTTACCGCGACCTTGACCTTCGAAGTCCCGGCTATTCCTCTGGCATTTCTTGACGCCATTTGGCTAGAAGCTAAACAAACTGCATTCCACTCTGAAGAGGGCATCTATCTGCCTGCGTTCCAAGGATCAATTTGGTTACGTAAACGTATTCCTGATAGCTTTGAATTATCAACGTTATGTATTTATTCAATCTGGTTATTGGCTTGTGTGATGTGTGTGTAATTTATTCATTTATATAACAGATGTATGTATCATACATTAAAACAAATATATATATATATATATTATGTATTAATAAATGTATATATCCATATATTACACAAACACCCATTATATAAATAAATAAATAAATAAAATATACATATATGAACATATACACACAAATATACATATATGTGTGTGTACGTATGTAAAAAAAAAAAAAAATATATATATATATATATATATATATATATATATATATATATATATATATATATATATATAATCTCACACGCACACACACGTGTGTATAAACGTCTGTGCGTGTGAAACTCATAAATACCTCACGTAAATAACCCCATACATAAATACCATCCCACAACATTCAGGAGTACGCCGCCCCCCTCCCCCCCACAAAAAAAACCTACTATTTACCACGCACCTGACCGGAAGACATTTCTTAAGTGACCATACATACACCTGAGAAGGAGCAGCCCAGGTATTCCTTAACAACGTCAATAATACCAAGGCGTTTGTGGCATGGGGGGAGGGGTGGGGAGGGGTGTGGGGGAGGAGGTGGGGGGTTGATTCGTTTGTTACCACACACACACAAACCATCCATCGATCGGCTTCAACAGACGGATGCACGGATAACTCGCTCGTAAGTTCATTTTGCGGAATTAATTGGATGTTTGTCCGTCAGAGAGAGAGAGAGAGAGAGAGAGAGAGAGAGAGAGAGAGAGAGAGAGAGAGAGAGAGAGAGAGAGAGAGAGAGAGTTTGAAAAATCTTTTTCAGGGACTGGTATGCACATTGTATGGCCGTACTGGTCATGTGATCTCGTAAGGGGTTTTATCTGTAATGTACAAATGCAAAGGTTCGGTCGTCAGTTTCGTGAGAGGAATGTGTCGCTGATAAGATACTGAATTTTTTTTATAGATGTATTTATTTTTCGTGGCATGAAATTTGTAACAGATAAGTAAAAGGGATTGGCGCTTTAAACTAACAGTAATACTAATAATAATAATAATAATAATAATAATAATAATAATAATAATTAATTTCAAGCACAACCATCAATATTGATGTCAAATTTAAAACAATGTTTCCAATTTCGACCCTATAAACAAATACATATATATAAATTATATATATATACATATATAACTATAATATATATATATATATATATATATATATATATATATATATATATATATATATATATATATATATCTACATCTCGAACCAGAAGTTCGCAACAACTCCAGAACGCTCAAAATCCCCATAAACCAACGGGGCAGGAAAGGACATCGTTCACTCACTCATTCCACACTTCCGACGACTTGCTTACAACATCATCATCAACACTGGCGAAAAATAGTCGTCCTCTGTATGTGTATCCACTGCAAAAACAAACAAACACACACACACACACATCCGTTCATAATGTGAGAACCTACCGCTAAAAAAAACCTCGATTCACAAACGGAAATGAGAGATGAATCCTACTTTAAGAGAGGAAAACAAAAACGGAGGGTATTACGAGTGAGGACAGGCCAGCAGGCTAAGAGCTGCACTCCTCCGGCGACACGTCACTCCCGCGCAACTGCCAGATCAACACTGAGACACTGACTCACTCTCTGTGGCCATTGCGTCAATAAGACCCGCCGGGACCTGGCCGAGCCACGGGCAACAAATTGCCGAATACCGCTTGTGTGGTGTGTGTGCGCTCTCTCTCTCTCTCTCTCTCTCTCTCTCTCTCTCTCTCTCTCTCTCTCTCATATTCTGGAATGGAAAATTTAAAATCATCGCTTCTTATCTACATATATAACTCTTTCCCCCTTTCGGTATGGAAAAGTTAGAAATCTCTCTCTCTCTCTCTCTCTCTCTCTCTCTCTCTCTCTCTCTCTCTCTCTCTCTCTCATATTCTGGAATGGAAAATTTAAAGGTATCATACCTTCTTATTTACATATCTCTCTCTCTCCCTCTCAGTATGGAAAAGTTAGAAAGAAATCTTCTCTCTCTCTCTCTCTCTCTCTCTCTCTCTCTCTCTCTCTCTCTCTCTCTCTCTCTCTCTCTCTCATATTCTAGAATGGAAAATTTAAAGGTCTCACCGCTTCTTATCTACGTATATATCTCTCTCTCCCTTTCGGTATGGAAAAGTTAGAAAGAAATCTCTCTCTCTCTCTCTCTCTCTCTCTCTCTCTCTCTCTCTCTCTCTCTCATCTCTCTCTCTCTCTCTCATCTCTCTCTCTCTCTCTCTCTCATATTCTGGAATGGAAAATTTAAAGGTATCATCGCTTCTTATCTACATATATATCTCTCTCTCCCTTTCGGTATGGAAAAGTCAGAAAGAAATATCCTCTCTCTCTCTCTCTCTCTCTCTCGGGTATGGCGAGGTTACAGATCATCGCTTCCTTTCGTTATCTCTCTCGCGGTTAGGAAGAGTTAAAAGGATCCACCCCCCTTCTCTCTCTCTCTCTCTCTCTCTCTCTCTCTCTCTCTCTCTCTCTCTCTCTCTCTCTCTCTCTCTCTCATATATACAGAAAGTTAAAGGGATCATCTCCTCGCAAACGCACGCACGGGCAACCGCGGAACTGCATCGTATAATCGGACCATGTTGAGCCTCGTTTCCAACACTACCGGACCGGAACAAGGTTGGAAATGTTCTTCATTCTCTATTCTGATAAAAAAGTAATATTCTTTTACCTCTCGCTAGTTTATATAATAAAATACAATATGTACTAGTTTATAGAATAAAATATAATATGTACAAGACTGATGGGCGCTGCATAAAGTATTATACTCTAAATAAGCACATAGACTCATTATATCCACATCATCACTACAAAAAAAAAGTTAAATATATCTTAGTTTAACCAGACCACTGAGCTGATTAACAGCTCTCCTAGGGCTGGCCCGAAGGATCTGATTTATTTTACGTGGCTAAGAACCAATTGGTTACCTAGCAACGGGACCTACAGCTTATTGTGGAATCCGAACCACATTATAGCGAGAAATGAATTTCAGACACCAATGGGATATAGAAGACAAAACCATTTTTGCATGGTCGGACATATTTCGTTAATTACGATATATTTCGTTAATTACATTTTTGTCAAGAACAGATTTTATCTGTTAACAATCCTGAAACATCCTGCCTACCTTTTCAAGGACAGGAAGAAGTAGCCTAACAAGCACTACACAGCAACTTCAGAGGAAGAGGAATCCCCCTCTCAAGCGTAACGGAACAAGAGCCAAAACAGTGCTGGTAGAAAAGACAGTGAAACATTCTTGGGTTGGAGAAGAAGATGCGAATGTGGGCGGGTCAATGATCACAGATATGCCCTCTGAATCCATCCTACCGACGAAGATTATGAAACATTGCGAATATGAGAGCATATCTGAAAACTGTTAAGATAACATAAAAGATTTAAAAAATAGCTCATACAGATGATTAGGCCGTGTAAAGAAAATACCGAATTGTTTTGGTACAGATTTAATCACTTGAAGTTCGTGATTTAGACAAAAGAGCTCCTAATTAACATAAACAATACTGACAGCAATGACAAGTTCCACTTTCATCAAACAGAATCAAAGAACTGGATGAGACAGAGATAAAGAAGCAGGTAGCAGCTGTGTCTAGGGCTGACTAAAGTTTAATTGAGTTCTGATTTGAGAGCTGTAGAATAAAAATCAGGAATCGCTGGGAGAAGAAAAACCTGATTTTAACAACACTATCTCAGATTGCCTTCCCCTATCAGGCTTGGAAGTCTGAACCTTCCCCTATCAAGCTTGGAAGTCTGAAGTGTCCTTCCCCTATCAAGCTTGGAAGTCTGAAGTGGCCTTCCCCTATCAATCTTGGAGGTCTGAAGTGGCCTTCCCCTATCAAGCTTCGAAGTCTGAAGTGGCCTTCCCCTATCAAGCTTGGAAGTCTGAAGTGGCCTTCCCCAATCAAGCTTGGAAGTCTGAAGTGGCCTTCCCCTATCAAGCTTGTAAGTCTGAAATGGCAGGGACAGTGGTGTTCAGAGACTAAAAATACAGCCAGAGATCTAAAAAAACTGAGATGGTTTGGACATGTGAAGAGAAGGGATGAGGAACACTTGGTGTGGTCCGCAAAGCAGTAGATATGATAGTAACGACACTAAGATCTGTAGAAGGCTCAGGAAATCTCGGGAAATGGTATAGATGAAGGCACAGAGCAGAACTGAATACAAAATTTAGGTCAAAGACCAAACGCTGGGACCCATGAGGTCATTCAGCGCTGAAACGGAAGCTGTCAGTAAAAGGCTTGAAAGGTGTAACAGGCGGAAAACCTCGCAGTTGCACTATGAAACACCTGTTATGAGAGGGTGGAAAGCAAAATGGGAGAGAATATGAACGAAGGTACAGGAAAGGGAATGGAAGTCGTTGCAGCTAGATGAAGGCATAGACATGTTGGGAGTTCAGCCTGAGGATACTGGAGAAAGCTCACTCTACCATAAACGTCTAAAGGAAAACGCTGACGACTTCAAAACGTTCGATGCTTGGTGATGAAGTATCGCTTCGACATCCTCGACCTAATTCCTACGATCTTTCATCTTTAAGAAGGATGCGGGTGGAACGCTCCCTTCCAGAGGACAATTCCAGCACCTCCTCGTTCCTTCTGGAACGTACAAGAAATCGGCAATAGACTTCCTGTTCCGTTCAGTACTAGCATTGAATAAAGGTACGTTCGCAACGTGCCGAGGTCATAACGTCCATAACTATATATAACGTCCATGACTATATATATATATATATATATCTTATTTATTCAAATTTTCGTTAGAAGGAAACAATAAATCACTTCAGATAACATAAATGCTATATGCGTACAAAGTACTAAATCAAAATATAACGTTTAAAACCATCACAATATGACAACAGCGCAGGCGCGCTTAATCCAAATAAAGGTCACAAGTGTCTACAACAGATGTTAATACCTCTTCCTACATACACAATTATTATTATTATTATTATTATTATTATTATCGACCACTTTAACCAGAGGAATTACGTCATGTGGGTTTTAGCCAAATTCAACTGTTTACTTTTAGTATCGAATTCGGAATTTGTTAATTAACTACACAGAGACTATTAGAAAAAATTTACCGGACAATACCATTGAAAAGTTACAGTGAACAGTTATGGCCAAGAGCACTTAGTCCTGTACCGATTAAAAAGTTGCCGAAAGTAATAGTAATATTAATTCCTAACAGCGCATGCTGCCGAATTCACATGATGGCTACTACAGATGGGCTACGTATTTGGATTCTGTTCCTTACGTAGAATCGGGCCAAGGATTTACGACAGAAAACTCCTGTGCCAAGCATTCTGAGGTTTATGTATGTATATATATATATATATATATATATATATATATATATATATATATATATATATATATATATATATATATATATATATATATATATATATATATATATATATATATATATATATATATATATATATATATATATATATATATATATATATATATATATATATATATATACACATACACTCTTAGCTAGCAATTCTATATTTTCATTGCCGACGACTTTGTGGTTCTTACACCATGCAGACACAAATCAGAAAACTAATCAATAATTATACACAAGGATAGAAAATTAAAGAAATAAATGATATCCGCATTGAAAAAAAAAATGATAAAAGTCAACTTCAGTCGTACAAAAACGAGCAAGTAATCTCTCTAACTATTCGTCCTTAGCCACAAAAGAATAACACAGCGATCTGCCCGCTGACATGACGTCACAACAACAGCTGTTATCAACGACGTAGTACACACAACACACAAAAATATAAACAACCATTTAAACCTTTAACAACACAAAATTCACAACATCCACGCGCACAAACATTCGGAGAATGAAAATCACAAAAAACAGTACGAATCCAAATCAAATTCATTCTACAAACAAACAAAAATAAAAATGACAAACAGCTGTATCAAGCAAACTCGAATTTTTTCAATGCTAAACGAATAAAGCCAACAACTCACATTCATTTCACGAGGGCAACTGTCAGCGCTCAAAACATTTTAATGAATCTTTAGAGGGCGAGTGCTGTCCTGAGGACCCAATAAACGAAGCGGAAGAATGCTCTTAGAGACACAGGCCTTCAAGAATGACTGTCATTAATGGGGAATACCACATGATGAGATTGTAAAGGGATGGAGTTGGGGAGGGGGAGTTGGGGAAATATTTTCTGAGAGTGCCAGCAAAGGGGAATCTTGCCAATGGTATCAAAGGGGAATTCTGCCAGAATGCTAACGAAGGAGAATATTGTCAATGGTATCAAAGAGGAATCTTGCCAATGGTATCAAAGGAGAATTCTGCCAGAATGCTATCAAAGGGGAATCCTGCCAGAATGCTATCAAAGGGGAATTCTGCAGAATGCTATCAAAGGGGAATTCAGCTAGAATGCTATCAAAGGGGAATTCTGCAAGAATGTTATCAAAGGGGATTTCTGCCAGAATGCTATCAATGAAGAATTCTGCCAGTGCTATCAAAGGGGAATTCTGCCAGAATGTAATTAAAAGGGAACTGTGCCAGAATGATTTCAAACCGAAATTTGCGAATATTATTCCAAAGATAATTTTGCTAATATTCTTTGCATGGGAAATTTCGAGAATATGGCATGAAAGAGGAATTTTGCGATTCTGATTCCATTAGGGAATTTTACAGGAAATGTATTAAGAGGGCAAATTTCACGAGATTACCAACATGGGTAACTTTGCAAGAACACTAACAAAGAAGAATTTTTAGTGAATTCTATCTAGGAGGAATTTGCGAGAATGCTACCAAATGTGAATTTCACAGAACCCTATCAAATAGGCATAAGAGAGAATGCTATCCATGGCGAATTATGCATATTGTGCAAAAATGTTATCAGATACAAATTTTGTCCGAATCCCATCAAATAATATCTAATCCGCTTGGTATATTTATTAATGAAAAACAACAGAATCATTGCAATATACTTCAACTGAAGTAGCGATGGTAATTTGCATTGGAATTTTAATCTTTCTTTCAAGACATCTACCTGAAACATAATGCAAAATAACTGAGAAAAATAAATAAAACAAAGGAAGAGAGAGAGAGAGAGAGAGAGAGAGAGAGAGAGAGAGAGAGAGAGAGAGAGAGAGAGAGAGATAAC